>NC_057795.1:158391678-158522916 GCF_018294505.1 Triticum aestivum | reverse complement strand
CTCGTCGCCGGCCCGGCGACCGCGCCTCCCCGCCGGCCTCGTTGCTCTTCTCCGGTGAAGTTTCCCGACGAACCTCGATCCACGTGCAGATCCGATCCGGATCGGGATCAGATCCACCCGCGCGTCCAACCAAACGCCACCCCCAGATCTGCACCGCTCGGTCCCGGATCCCTCCGTCCCGCGTTGACTTTCGCGGAGGTATATTTTCTCTAGGTCCCGGGAAAATTTTGATCCAAGTTGCTCTGTTCGAGGTCCCGTAACTTTGCAACCGTAGCTCCGTTTTGGGCGTACGATATATCAAAATCTTCGCTCGACATGTACATCATTTCATTCCATTGCAACATTTGCATTTGAGGTCATCTTCATACCAAAAATGCTGTTAGAAGGAGGCTTCGTGAGTTAAATTGCAGATCCGTTAGTTCATCATGCACTTTTGTCATTTTTGCCATGTTTAATTCGTGCATGATATGCCTGTGCCCCTTTGGGATGAATTGTTAAGCATTTTGTCTTCTTTCCAGAGGTGCCACCATGCATTTTTAGGATGTGTGTGTTGTCTTGTGCAAGCTTGCGAAGAGAGGTACCTGAGATTGCTGATTTCAGAGACTTAGTGATTTTCACCAAGTCTGGGATATTTTAGTTCGTGATGCTATATGTCCAGCTTGTTTCCTAGTGATTCGTGCCTCTTTTGAGGATGATCAGTAATGGAGTTTTGATATTTATGTTATGCTCTATCCATCCATGTCTTTGTTTGCATATGTGGAGTGCTCTAGGTTGACTCAATCGAGCTCAACTTTTGCTTCGTGGTTAGTCTGGGCAGATCGTCAACTTGTTTGCGATTTTGCCGATGCTACTGTTAGTGTTCCATGCATGCTATGCCTTCGTTCTTGCCATGTGTAGCTAGCACTTTGTGTCTTCTTGCTGGTTATATGCTTTCCTTGCCATGACTTGCACCGTAGTGAGTGCAACAAGCTCGTTTACATGCCTTCGTGAGTTATATTTCAGCGTGTCTCAGTTTTCACTAAGTCTGAAAACTGATTGTGTTCGAGCTATGTTCGTGAGCTCGGTAGAATATTTTGTGAACCCTTTTGGCCCCAGGTCACTTTGGGTGTTTTTTTAAGCTTGTTGAGTAGCTCCATGCCATGTTCTTACTTGTCATGTTCAGGTTTTCTTTCATGTTGTTTTGCTGCTCCGAAGAGAGCATCGTGATCTGAAATTTCAGACTAGTGTTAATTTCACTAAGTCTGAAATCTGTTTTGCATTTGCGTTTTAGCCATGCTTGTTTGAACCTCTTAATGGATGATTTTGCCTAGGGCTCAGTGCTAGTGTTTTGTCAACCATCTTGTGTACATCACTGCCATGCATTTTGTTTTCATGTTTGGTGGCTGTAGCATGTTCATTTCGTTGCATTTAGATGCCTACTTGCTGTAAATCGCATACCGGTGTCATATCTTAAAACGCTCGCCATTTCCAAACCGTAGCTCCGATTTCAATGATCTTTATATCGTTTTCAAGCGATTTCATCCCCTCTATCCAGTGGCACACTTGGTTTTCCAAGTTGATGCCAGGATCATGCATTTCCTGTCATATCTTGCATTTTGCATCCCGCATCGCATCCCGCATAGCATATCATCATTTCATCATATTGCTTGGTCTTGCCCGTGGTTGATTGTATCCTTGTTGCTTGTTTGTCTTGTTGGGTAGAGCCGGGAGACGAGTTCGCTACCGAGGAGCCCGTTGAGTTTGCTTGTGAGGATCCAGTCAACTCTGACAACTGTGCAGGCAAGATGATCATACCCTCGAAATCACTACTATCTTTGCTATGCTAGTTTGCTCGCTCTTTTGCTTTGCCACTGCTACGATGCCTACCTTTTGCTTGTCAGCCTCCCAATTGCCATGTTGATCCCCTAACCCACCATTGTCCTAGCAAACCGTTGATTGGCTATGTTACCGCTTTGCTCAGCCCTTCTTATAGCGTTGTTAGTTGCAGGTGGAAGATTGGAGCCGTTCCTTGTTGGAACTTTTATTTACTTGTTGGGATATCACCATATATCTTACTTAATTAATGCATCTATATACTTGGTAAAGGGTGGAAGGCTCGGCCTTATGCCTGGTGTTTTGTTCCACTCTTGCCGCCCTAGTTTCCGTCATATCGGTGTTATGTTCCCGGATTTTGTGTTCCTTACACGGTTGGGCTATTATGGGAACCCCTTGACAGTTCGTCTTAAGTAAAGCTCTTCCAGCAATGCCCAACATTGGTTTTACCATTTGCCACCTAGCCTTTTCTTTCCCTTGGGTTCTGCAGACTCAAGGGTCATCATTATTTTACCCCCCCGGGCCAGTGCTCCTCTGAGTGTTGGTCCACCTGTCAGCTACCGGTGGCTACCAGGGGCAACTCTGGGCTGGCCTACCCGTACCTAGGACAATCTGAGTGTGCCCTGAGAAAGAGATATGTGCAGCTCCTATCGGGATTTGTCGGCACATTCGGGCGGTGTTGCTGGTTTAGTTTTACCCTGTCGAAATGTCTTGTTGTACCGGGATACCGAGTCTGATCGGAATGTCTCGGGTGGAGGTCTATTCCTTCGTTGACCGTGAGAGCTTGTCATGGGCTAAGTTGGGACTCCCCTGCAGGGATTGAACTTTCAAAAGCCGTGCCCGCGGTTATGGGCAGATGGGAATTTGTTAACGTCCGGTTGTAGAAGACCCGAAGTTGACTTTTTTTAAAATACATCAACCGCGTGTGTAACCGTGATGGTCTCTTCTCGGCGGAGTCCGGGAAGTGAACACGGTGTTGGAGTTATGCTTGACGTAGGTTGCTATAGGATCACTTCTTGATCATATTTGTATCGCTCGTGCTTCGCCTTCTCTTCTCGCTCTCTTTTGCGAATAAGATAGCCACCACATATGCTAGTCGCTTGCTGCAGCTCCACATATATTTGCCTTATACATTCCTATGAGCTTAAATAGTTTTGATCGCGAGGGGGCGAGATTGCTGAGTCCCTGTGGCTCACAGATACTATAACTCCAGATGCAGGTCCAGGTGATTTCGCTCCAGGTGACGAGTACGAGCTCAAGTGGGAGTTCAACGAGGACTCTCAGCGTTATTATGTTTCCTTTCCCGATGATCAGTAGTGGTGCCTAGTTGGGGATCGATTCAGGACCTTGTCGCATGTTGGGTTCTTTTCTATTTTGGTGCCGTAGTCGGGCCATGAGTGTTTGTTTGATGGATGTTATTTATGCACTCTGATGTGACGTGGCGAGTGTAAGCCAACTATGCTATCTCCCCCTTTTATTATATATAACATGGGATGTTGTAATGATTTCCTGACTTGCAACATTGCTTTCAATGCGGTTATGCCTCTAAGTCGTGCCTCGACACATGGGAGCTATAGCCGCATCGAGGGCGTTACATCCTAAGAGAACATGGCATCGCCCACTGCTCAGCCTCATTAAGACAATCGTCAAGCGTGTTGTCTGCCTCGATGAGACCCAACCGTTCAGCAGCCTCTCTAAAGCTCCCACATAGCACGCCGCCCACGGTGAGCAAGTCGTCGAATGAGGTTTTGCCTGTAACATGGTTCAGCAATACACGCAGGTAGTATCGCTCCCCCTCGGCTGGATTGGTAGACACGATGAGATCTATTTTAAAATGCTCGACCCGAGGCTTCCAAGACTTCTTCTGCTGCTGCCACGTGAAGCTTCCGGAAAAATTCTTATACAATATATGCCTAGCCCTAGGGTGTTCCCAGTTAGCCTTGAAATACTCCGTTAACATGGATTTTGAAGCTTTTTCGGAGGCCACAATGTTATTCAAGTCAGCCTGCGCATTGAATGCAACCCTGTGCATATACGGGAGATGAAGAGGCAACTTGTCACGCCCAATATGTGACCCTATCCAAAAGGAACTCGAAGGTCCCACCAAGGATAGACCCGCATATTGAAATGCTTTTGCAAGGTGGATATCATTACATCAACATTACATAATAGATGGGGATACATACATAAGGCATACAATGCCACACGAATACAACATCATCTTACAAGAGATCAACATCCGACTACGGATGGAACACCAACAGAAACTCAAACGACATCCACCCTGCTAGCCCAGGCTGCCGACCTGGAACCTATCCCTTGATCGAAGAAGAAGCAGAAGAAGAACTCCAAAACAAGCAAACATCGCTCTCGCATCAAGATCATCGCACAACCTGTACCTGCAACTGTTGTTGTAGTAATCTGTGAGCCACGAGGACTCAGCAATCCCATTACCATGGGTATCAAGACTAGCAAAGCTTAAAGGGAAAGGAAGGGGTAAAGTGGTGAGGTTGCAGCAGCGACTAAGCATATATGGTGGCTAACATACGCAAATAAGAGCGAGAAGAGAGCAAGTGGAACGGTCGTGAAGCTAGCAATGATCAAGAGGTGATCCTGAACTCCTACTTACGTCAAACATAACCCAAAAACCGTGTTCACTTCCCGGACTCCGCCGAAAAGAGACCATCACGGCTACACACGCGGTTGATGCGTTTTAATTCGGATCTGGTGTCAAGTTATCTACAACCGGACATTAACAAATTCCCATCTGCCCATAACCGCGGGCATGGCTTTCGAAAGTTTATAACCCTGCAGGGGTGTCCCAAGTTAGCCCATGATAAGCTCTCGCGATCAATGAAGGATATACCTTCTCCCAGGAAGACCCATCAGTCTCGGAATCCCGGTTTACAAGACATTTCGACAATGGTAAAACAAGACCAGCAAGACCGCCCGATGCACCGACAATCCCGATAGGAGCTGCACATATCTCGTTCTCAGGGCAACACCGGATGAACACTACGTACAACTAAAACCAACCCTCAAGTTTCCCCGAGGTGGCGCTGCAAGTGGCTCTGGTTCGGACCAACACTTAGACAAGCACTGGCCCGGGGGGGCTAAATAAAGATGACCCTTGGGTTAATTACTCCCAAGGGAAATGTAGGTGGTGGTGAGGCAAATGGTAAAACCAAGGTTGGGCCTTGGTGGAGGAGTTTTATTCAAAGCGAATTGTCAAGGGGGTCCCATAAATCACCCAACCGCGTAAGGAACGCAAAATCCAGGAACATAACACCGGTATGACGGAAACTAGGGCGGCAAGAGTGGAACAAAACACCAGGCATAAGGCCAAGCCTTCCATGCTTTACCAAATATATAGATGCATTAATTAAATAAGAGATATTGTGATATCCCAACAAAATCCTGTCCACCATGGAGTAATCTTCAACTTCACCTGCAACTAACAACGCTATAAGAGGGGCTGAGCAAAGCGGTAACATAGCCAAGCAATGGTTTGCTAGGAAGGGTGCAAAAGGTTAGAGGCTGACATGGCAATTTGGGAGGCTTGAGGAGCAAAAGATAGGTAGCGCAGCAAAGCGATAGAACGAAGCAACTAGCATAGCAATGATAGTAGTGAGATCCAGGGTAGCGGTCATCTTGCCTGAAATCCCGCAAGGAAGAAGAGCGAGTCCATGAAGAAAATGAAGCCACGAACACGAACCAAGCGTAGACGAACGAATCCTCACGATCGCAACGAAACAGGAACTATCGAGAAGAAGCACACAACATGGTAAACACACCACACATGAACAAGACATGATGCACAACAAGCATGATGCATGACAAGGCTACATGAAGCTACTCATGGCAAGAGACGATGGAAACAAGAGCAACACATCAAGGCAAGTTTAAATGCGGCCGGGAACAACATATAACAATTCCGGTAAGTCCTCATATGCAAGTTTCCAAATTGGTCCAGATCTGAATAACCCTTATGTTCAAGTTGTTAAACAGCAAGTTAAGATGCACCAAGATGATCTACACGAAATTCTAGTCAAGTTACATATAAAGTTCATTTAGTTCGGAGCTACGGTCTAGAAGATATGAGCAAAACAAGTTAAACATGGCATTGATGCAAAATGCATACAAACATCAAGCAAACACCTCAAACAAGGATGCAACATGATAATATGAAACTATATGCAATTCTCAGCAAGTTTCATATAGAGCACACTCAAAACGGAGCAACGGTTCAACACATACATTCTATACACGATATGACAACAATCTGTCCAAAACAGCAAGTAGGCATATTGCAAGCATCAAAACAACATGCTACAGCACCTCAATATAAAAACAAAAGGCATGGTCATGAAGTACAGGTAGAGCATAACAAAACATGAACACTGAGCTATCTCTAGAAATCACTAGAACATGCTCAAACACACATGGCAAGATTGCAAATAATAACAGTTTCAGACTATCAGGAAATAACATCAGGTTGCAATATTTAGATCTATCAAACAACATGTTACAGGAACTTAACATGGCAAAAAAAGGCATGACATGAAACTACTAATTGCATAGAACAAATGTCCCTTACTGACCATGAGCCAAAAAGGATCAGAAGAAATGATGGCATCCATGTAAACATAGCAAGTTATATGGCAGATTCAAACATGGCAGGAACAACAATAAGTAGGCATGTTGGTGAGCTTGAACCACTCACCACAGAGCAATGCATGGCATGACAAGGAAACCAACAGTAAGAAGACATGTTTATGAAGCTAAGCATGGCAATATCAAGGTCATAGGGTGCATGGATCACTAGCAAAACACATGGCAAAACTGAACTTAATGCTAACAGGCTGACAACAACATTATTTAGCAAGTTTGGAGCATGATATGAACAATCTACAGCAAGCTATAAATGCAACCAAAGGCATGGATGGATATCTCATAACCATATGTACAAAGCATCCTTACTGAAGTATCTCAAAATAAGCATGGATCTCTCTGTAGCATCAAGTTTACATGGCATAAAAATAACAGCAGAACAGGGACTGAAATCAGCAACATCACGAGGCCTAGTTTACATGCTTGTGCTAGTCACCACATTGATCACAAAAATACATGGCATACACCCCTGTAAAGATGGCATGGCATAGTTCAAAACATATGTAGGGCTTAAGTTCATAAGATACACACATGAATCATGGCAAAAATGACAAATGAGCATGTTATAACAGTTTCAGCAGATTAACAGCAACATGCACTCTTGCAACAATGATTCAGGCATCAAGATGAACCCAAATGAACATGATGCAATGGAATGAAATGAAGTACTCGTTGAGGCGAACAATTTGACATATTACACGCACAAAACGGACCAGTACACATGAAGTTATGATGTGATGAATAGGGCATGAAAATACTGCAGATCTGGGGACTTCGACGAAAATATACCCTCTGAAAAGTCAACGCGGGACGGGACGGAGCGGGACGGAGGGATCCGGGTCGCGGGACGGTGTTTGGATCAGTGAACGGGTGGATCTCATCCACCCGCGGCGGATCTGGCCGGAGTGGATTCCGGCGAGGGGCGGGCGGCGCGAATCCGGAGGCCGGCGACGCGGGCGCGACGCACCCGGCGAGGAGGAGGCCGGCCGCGGCAGGGGAGGATGGCGGTGGGGCGGCGAAGGTGCGCCGGCGAAGACGGGTGGCGCGGCCGGGCGGCGGCGGGACGGCGCGGCTGGGACGCCGGCGCCGGCGCGGGAGGAGCGGGGTGCTCAGGCGGGCGCACGCGGGCCTCGGACGCGGCTCGGGCGCAGCGGGAGGGCGGCGGCGGAGGTCCGGGCGCGGCAGGGCGGCGGCGGCCGGACGTCGACGGGGAGGCGCCGGCGACGGAGAACGGGCGGCGGGGCTCGGACGCGAGGACACGGGCGCCCCGGGCTGCGTCGGCGGCGGCTCGCGCCCGGGCGACCCACGGCGGGCCGGATCTGGGCCCTGGAGGGCCCGGCGGCGGGGGAGAGAGAGAGGGCGACGTGGCTGCGCGCGAGTGGAGGAGGGAGGCGGCGGCACTGATGTGTCGCGACGGGATTGGCTGGGACGACGTGGAGGCTGGCGGTGGACGCGTCCGGCGCGGGCGGACGTGTCCGGCGGCGCGAGGAGGGAGACGCTAGGGTTCATCTGCGCGAAAAATCGGGGAGGGGCACATATATAGATAGAGGGAGCTAGGAGAGTCCAAATGAGAAGCGGTTTTCAGCCACGTGATTGTGATCGAACGACCGAGAGCATGGAAGGGGTTAGGATGGGTTTTGGGCCACTTTGGAAAGGGTGTTGGGCTGCAAACAAAAGAGGCTTTTACGGTTACCCAGTTAACCGTTGGAGTATCAAACGACCTTCAAATGGCACGAAACTTGACAGGCGGTCTACCGGTGCTATACCAAGGCCGCTTGGCAAACCTCTGGCCATTCCGAGAAATTTTAACACCTGCTCACAACGAAAGACCAAAGGGGAACGCCGGATGACATAGGAGTGCCAGATTGCAAAACGGACAACGGGGAAAATGCTCGGATGCAAGAGATGAACACGTATGCAAAATGAGATGCACATGATGACATGATATGAAATGCAGATGATGACATGGCAAAATACAACACGCAAGCAAATGACATGGCAACGACGGCGAATAACTGGCAGACACCTGGCGCAATGAATCCGGGGCGTTACAACACTCCTCCAGTAACAAGAGATCTCGTCCCGAGATCTTAGGACCGAGACGGAAGGGAAAAGGGATGAGGTGAAACAAAAAAACTCAAGAGAAGAAACAAAGAATCGAGAGCACTCGGGGAAAGAGAGGAACAACGAGAATGACAAGAATCGAAAGCTCACGGAATCAGATAGACTATGAAACCACTCCGGTTAGAACGAGATAAGAAACGAATAAGACTGAAAGGATTTAGACAACACTCCGACTAAAAATGAAAGGAAAAGAACATGAACTAGAGAGGATGGAATGATACTTGATGAACTCTTGCAGAATGAATTAGATCATGAAGAACCACCATGAAGAACTCCGGTAAAAAGATGATGAGATAGGAATGAAGGATTAAAAGAATAAGACTAAAGCCTTGCGCCGATTTAGATGGAGGTTCCGACGAGATGGCTGAGGAAATTTGAACTCCGGAAAAGAAAAGATGAAACACTTGAAACTAGAATTTATTCATCAAGAACAAACTCCGAAGGAAGGGATTAATCACTTGGATGAAATAAGAATAAGATTTATTGTATGCGCATCCTTCATCAAATTAAACTGATGACAAGCAATGGATTTTGCATACTACTTATTCTTCTTGAAAAGAATTAAGGGGGAATATAGCACAAAACTTGAGAAAGTCTTCATGAACCACCGGTAAGAATTCGGAAATGACTGACGAAAGAGAATGAATCACCGGGAAGAATTAGAAGAACCCAAAAGCTAGAGGGGATTTAGATGCAAAAGAATAAAGCGATTATGAGCTGATTAAAGAACACTTGAACGAAGCACCGGGATAAATAGAGAACGATAACTGGAATGATGGCCTCCGGTGAAAGAAATAAAAAAACAACTCCTGACATGCTCCGGATGGGTAAGTAAAGAGCATCTGACAAATGAAATAAATCGAGAGGATAAAATGAAGCTAGAACCACGAAACTTCTAGAGAACAGACAAGATTTAGAGGAAAAACTCTTCTTCGGTCTTCAAAATGACGACGAGAAACACCACCAAAATTACTGAGATACTCCGGAAGAATGAAAAAGCAAAGAGGTTGAGCCGACGATGAAATGATTTGAAAGAGATCTTGGAGAAGGCAAGTGACTGATGGGATCCATTCTTACATCACAGTTGAAAAGAATTTGAGAATAACTCCGGGGGAATTAGAAGAGTCAGGTAAGATCCTGGGAAAAGACCTGTGGGTTAGGGCCCACTGAAGAGATAACACCATTGAAAAGGTATGTTGAATAGATAGATGATGCACCGGAACAATTGAAATATTTGAATGAGGTGATAACCTCGAATTAATTAGAACACAGACGAATCTCCTGAGATGTCTTGAATTTCGGAATGATTGAATGGCGATATGCAAACGAGCAAGGAGAACACTTTAACCAAGGGAAAGAATACGATCAACACTAGAAAACTTGAATTGAATCCACCGGAAGAGAAATGGATGAAGAATGGCGAACGAGACGAGAATCCACCGGTTGAAATGATTGAGGGAAGACTGAAGAGGCTCCACACGAATGGAATTGATGGTCGAAACAGACTTAGGCTCCGGGAAGAAGAGGGGTGGGAGGGCGGGAAAACAAATACAACTTGGAAGGGGAAACCGACGAATATCTTGAAGAGAAAGCACTGGTTGAAATCATTGAGGAAAGAAAGCAAAGACTTCGCACGAGTAGAAAGCATACTCGATTAGGGACTCCGGTTCCGAGAAGAAAAGGGTGGGCGGTGGGAAAAAGAAAAACAACTGACGATTGAATATGGCAAAGATGAAGAGGCTTGAGTCGACTTGACGAGAAATGCACCGGTTGAAAAGAGCTGAGGAACAACGATCGAAAAACCAACTGCGTGATCCTAAAGAAAATTTGAAAGGGAAGAGAAGTAATTTAAAACACCTACGTCAAGATTCCTCACCAGAGCGACGAAGGGGCAGATGAGTAAAAAGAATTCCTACTGTCCGATATAACTAGACTCCGAAAACAGTTTTCTTCTAGACTCAACAACGACCAAACTACACGATCAATCAAGGGGGCTCCTAGGGTCGGTCGAGGCTCTGATACCAACTTGTCACGCCCAATATGCGACCCTATCCAAAAGGAACTCGAAGGTCCCACCAAGGATAGACCCGCATATTGAAACGCTTTTGCAAGGTGGATATCATTACATCAACATTACATAATAGATGGGGATACATACATAAGGCATACAATGCCACACGAATACAACATCATCTTACAAGAGATCAACATCCGACTACGGATGGAACACCAACAGAAACTCAAACGACATCCACCCTGCTAGCCCAGGCTGCCGACCTGGAACCTATCCCCTGATCAAAGAAGAAGCAGAAGAAGAACTCCAAAACAAGCAAACATCGCTCTCGCGTCAAGATCATCGCACAACCTGTACCTGCAACTGTTGTTGTAGTAATCTGTGAGCCACGAGGACTCAGCAATCCCATTACCATGGGTATCAAGACTAGCAAAGCTTAAAGGGAAAGGAAGGGGTAAAGTGGTGAGGTTGCAGCAGCGACTAAGCATATATGGTGGCTAACATACGCAAATAACAGCGAGAAGAGAGCAAGCGGAACGGTCCTGAAGCTAGCAATGATCAAGAGGTGATCCTGAACTCCTACTTACGTCAAACATAACCCAAAAACCGTGTTCACTTCCCGGACTCCGCCGAAAAGAGACCATCACGGCTACACACGCGGTTGATGCGTTTGAATTCGGATCTGGTGTCAAGTTATCTACAACCGGACATTAACAAATTCCCATCTGCCCATAACCGCGGGCATGGCTTTCGAAAGTTTATAACCCTGCAGGGGTGTCCCAAGTTAGCCCATGATAAGCTCTCGCGATCAATGAAGGATATACCTTCTCCCAGGAAGACCCATCAGTCTCGGAATCCCGGTTTACAAGACATTTCGACAATGGTAAAACAAGACCAGCAAGACCGCCCGATGCACCGACAATCCCGATAGGAGCTGCACATATCTCGTTCTCAGGGCAACACCGGATGAACACTACGTACAACTAAAACCAACCCTCAAGTTTCCCCGAGGTGGCGCTGCAAGTGGCTCTGGTTCGGACCAACACTTAGATAAGCACTGGCCCGTGGGGGCTAAATAAAGATGACCCTTGGGTTAATTACTCCCAAGGGAAATGTAGGTGGTGGTGAGGCAAATGGTAAAACAAAGGTTGGGCCTTGCTGGAGGAGTTTTATTCAAACCGAACTGTCAAGGGGGTCCCATAAATCACCCAACCGCGTAAGGAACGCAAAATCCGGGAACATAACACCGGTATGATGGAAACTAGGGCGGCAAGAGTGGAACAAAACACCAGGCATAAGGCCAAGCCTTCCATCCTTTACCAAATATATAGATGCATTAATTAAATAAGAGATATTGTGATATCCCAACAAAATCATGTCCACCATGGAGTAATCTTCAACTTCACCTGCAACTAACAACGCTATAAGAGGGGCTGAGCAAAGCGGTAATATAGCCAAGCAATGGTTTGTTAGGAAGGGTGCAAAAGGTTAGAGGCTGACATGGCAATTTGGGAGGCTTGAGGAGCAAAAGATAGGTAGCGCAGCAAAGCGATAGAACGAAGCAACTAGCATAGCAATGATAGTAGTGAGATCTAGGGTAGCGGTCATCTTGCCTCAAATCCCGCAAGGAAGAAGAGCGAGTCCATGAAGAAGATGAAGCCACGAAGACGAACCAAGTGTAGACGAACGAATCCTCACGATCGCAACGAAACAGGAATTATCAAGAAGAAGCACACAACATGGTAAACACACCACACATGAACAAGACATGATGCACAACAAGCATGATGCATGACAAGGCTACATGAAGCTACTCATGGCAAGAGACGATGCAAACAAGAGCAACACATAAAGGCAAGTTTAAATGAGGTCAGGAACAACATATAACAATTCCGGTAAGTCCTCATATGCAAGTTTCGAAATTGTGTCCAGATCTGAATAACCCTTATGTTTAAGTTGTTAAACAGCAAGTTAAGATGCACCAAGATGATCTACACGAAATTCTAGTCAAGTTACATATAAAGTTCATTTAGTTCGGAGCTACGGTCTAGAAGATATGAGCAAAACAAGTTAAACATGGCATTGATGCAAAATGCATACAAACATCAAGCAAACACCTCAAACAAGGATGCAACATGATAATATGAAACTATATGCAATTCTAAGCAAGTTTCATATAGAGCACACTCAAAACAAAGCAACGGTTCAACACATACACTCTATACAAGATATGACAACAATCTGTCCAAAACAGCAAGTAGGAATATTGCAAGCATCAAAACAACATTCTACAACACCTCAATATGAAAACAAAAGGCATGGTCATGAAGTACAGGTAGAGCATAACAAAACATGAACACTGAGCTATCTCCAGAAATCACTAGAACATGCTCAAACACACATGGCAAGATTGCAAATAATAACAGTTTCAGACTATCAGGAAATAACATCAGGTTGCAATATTTAGATCTATCAAACAACATGTTACAGGAACTTAACATGGCAAAAAAAGGCATGACATGAAACTACTAATTGCATAGAACAAATGTCCCTTACTGACCATGAGCCAAAAAGGATCAGAAGAAATGATGGCATCCATGTAAACATAGCAAGTTATATGACAGATTCAAACATGGCAGGAACAACAATAAGTAGGCATGTTGGTGAGCTTGAACCACTCACCACAGAGCAATACATGGCATGACAAGGAAACCAACAGTAAGAAGACATGTTTATGAAGCTAAGCACGGCAATATCAAGTTCATAGGGTGCATGGATCACTAGCAAAACACATGGCAAAACTAAACTTAATGCTAACAGGCTGACAACAACATTATTTAGCAAGTTTGGAGCATGATATGAACAATCTACAGCAAGCTATAAATGCAACCAGGGGCATGGATGGATATCTCATAACCATATGTACAAAACATCCTTACTGAAGTATCTCAAAATAAGCATGGATCTCTCTGTAGCATCAAGTTTACACGGCATAAAAATAACAGCAGAACAGGGACTGAAATCAGCAACATCACGAGGCCTAGTTTACATGCTTGTGCTAGTCACCACATTGATCACAAAAATACATGGCATACACCCCTGTAAAGATGGCATGGCATAGTTCAAAACATATGTAGGGCTTAAGTTCATAAGATGCACACATCAATCATGGCAAAAATGACAAATGAGCATGTTATAACAGTTTCAGCAGATTAACAACAACATGCACTCTTGCAACGTTGATTCGGGCATCAAGATGAACTCAAATGAACATGATGCAATGGAATGAAATGAAGTACTCGTTGAGGCGAACAATTTGACATATTACATGCACAAAACGGACAAGTACACATGAAGTTATGATGCGATGAACAGGACATGAAAATACTGCAGATCTGGGGACTTAGACGAAAATATACCCTCCGAAAAGTCAACGCGGCACGGGACGGAGCGGGACGGAGGGATCCGGGTTGCAGGACGGCGTTTGGATCGGCGAACGGGTGGATCTCATCCACCCGCGGCGGATCTGGCCGGAGTGGATTCCGGCGAGGGGCGGGCGGCTCTGGCGAGCTCCGGGCGGCACGGATCCGGAGGCCGGCGACGCGGGCGCGACGCACCCGGCGAGGAGGAGGCCGACCGCGGCAGGGGAGGACGGCGGTGGGGCGGCGACGGCGCGCCGGCGGGGACGGGTCGCGCAGCCGGGCGGCGGCACGGCGGCGCAGCTGGGACGCCGGCGCCGGCGCGGGAATAGCGGGGTGCTCAGGCGGGCGCACGCGGGCCTCGGACGCGGCTCGGGCGCAGCAGGAGGGCGGCGGCGGAGGTCCGGGCGCGGCAGGGCGGCGGTGGTCAGACGTCGACGGGGAGGCGCCGGCAGCGGAGAACGGGCGGCGGGGCTCGGACGCGGGGGCACGAGCGCCCCGGGCTGCGTCGGCGGTGGCTCGGGCCTGGGCGACCCACGGCGGGCCGGATCTGGGCCCTGGAGGGCCCGGCGGCGGGGGAGAGATAGAGGGCGACGTGGCTGCGCGCGAGTGGAGGAGGGAGGCGGCGGTGCTGACGTGTCGCGACGGGATTGGCTGGGACGACGTGGAGGCTGGCGGTGGACGCGTCCGGCACGGGCGGACGTGTCCGGCGGCGCGAGGAGGGAGACGCTAGGGTTCATCTGCATGAAAAATCGCTGAGGGGCACATATATAGATAGAGGGAGCTAGGAGAGTCCAAATGAGGAGCAGTTTTCGTCCACGCGATCGTGATCAAACGACCGAGAGCATGGAAGGGGTTAGGATGGGTTTTGGGCCACTTTGGAAAGGGTGTTGGGCTGCAAACAAAAGAGGCTTTTATGGTTACCCGGTTAACCGTTGGAGTATCAAACGACCTCCAAATGGCACGAAACTTGACAGGCGGTCTACCGGTGCTATACCAAGGCCGCTTGGCAAACCTCGGGCCATTCCGAGAAAGTTTAACACCCGCTCACAACGAAAGACCAAAGGGGAACACCGGATGACATAGGAGTGCCGAATTGCAAAACGGACAACGGGGAAAATGCTCGGATGCAAGAGATGAACACGTATGTAAAATGAGATGCACATGATGACATGATATGAAATGCAGATGATGACATGGCAAAATACAACACGCAAGCAAATGACATGGCAACGACGGCGAATAACTGGCAGACACCTGGCGCAACGAATCCGGGGCGTTACACAACTGCAAGACAGGCGGGTGATTGGTGCAAAGTGGGAAGCCAAATATCCTCCACATAGCCTCCGGAGGGGTGACCCATCTTGCGTCAACGTGTCTCTTGATCTCATCAATGTTCCCATCGGCGTCGGGCTGGTCAATGCTGAAAGAAGCCTTATCATGGCCCTTGTAGATGTACTTGTAAAGATATTTGACGGCCTTTATGCTAGAGCAGACCTCAACATTGATGTGGCAATTGAACATTCACAGAAGGTATGGGTTATAAGGCACAACCCATCTATTTTCCAACATCTTCCCTCGGACCTTAGCACGTCTACCGTCGTCTCTACGTTGATAAACTGGATACGAGTCCTTCCCCTATGATGTGTTTTCATTGAACGGCCTCGGGTATCTGCACTTGCATCCGTTTTCTTGCATGCAAACATTATTTGGGTTGAGAGAACCGCATGGTCCGTGCATCATATGCTTTACCACCATTGCATACAATTCGGGATACTTATGCTTGTCTAGGAGCTCTGCTGATATGAGTCGGTCATACTGCTCTGGGACGATAAGCTTATATGCTGAGTCCATGATCAACAAAAAATGTGTGTGGGGAAGGCCCCTTTTTTGGAACTCGACTACGTATACATAAGCGACCACAACACCTAGGATCTGCTTCTTGAACAACATGTCCTTCATAGCCTCTAGTTTGCCATAGAACACGCGAGCCACAATATCAGGTCGGTCCTGCGCAGTCTGACCAGGCAGCAACTCATTAGTTATCTCTTCCCATTTTGGATTGCAAGTCATGGTCAAGAAGATGCCAGGCTTCTCGTATGTGTGGACAATTGCCATGGCATCAATATGCCTCTTCTTCATGTCGCGATCACCGCATGGGTATGTTCCAGGGAGAACTATCCTTGTCCCAACAGCGCTTGCTCGCGTCTCACCGGATGTGATCGCATCAACAACTCCTTTATAGAAGTCGGCCCGAATCTGCGTCTGGTTCGTCCTGAACCACCTCAACCGACAACTCTCAATCTTAACATACATGTCTACTGCCCATTGCTGCAGCAGGCGTGCTCCACAGAGTATGGGATTGAAGATCGCAGGCCGTGTCTGTAGCATGTAACAGTAATAGTCTCTTACAGAGATGCACAACCTGCTATTCCCCTCTGCATGTGATCAAGTACAATCAAAATGAGGTATTATTCGAGTTAAATTATATTATTTGTAACAATACTTGTTGCCTATGGCATACCTGCATCCTCATCATCATCATGGCCCAGTTGGGGATGTAGTACAACCTCCCAAGGAACATCACGTTTAGGTAGCTTCGGATGCCAACCTAGTTCGCCCCTTGGATAAAATAGGGGATAAGACAACGGGTCATATGCCCCGAAGGTCACACGAATACTGTGCCTTTCATTGTTGTTACCACAAAGTGTTATTCTCCGGTCAAACCTTTTTGCTAGGTCGCTACCCTCGACCCAAATTGCAGCGACCTCAGATGACAACGGTCTATTGTATCTTCTTTGGTCAAACCTCTTATCGGTGTTTAGGTCTATCCTATAATCATCGAGGTTGTCCTTATGTGCACCCAAACTCCTAAATTGCTGTGAGTACGGATTTTCTTTAAGTATGTCTACTAACTTCTTCACGACATCCTGGTCTAACTGTTTGGTGGCCGCCTTACGATGAGTAATGGTTGGGTCATCATCATAGAAGTATAACTGCAGATGTTCTGGACGGGAGCTAGGGCCGAACGAGTGCACATTGTGGTAGATGGTGTCGTGTGCCCGGAATGTGTACACCCCGAACCTCATGTTTGTGTAGTTCTCATCGAGGCTGACGCCAAGGGTTGTGAAGGCGAAATGCCCATTGAAGAACCGTATGTTCTCCCGAAAATGTCTAGAATCTGCATCCATGCTAGACCATAGTCTCATCAGCTCCGGGACTGGTTCAGGTTGTTTAAGTTCGATATGTCCATTGCGACAGCAGAACCCGTCAGTCTCAGACACAAACTTTTTGGCATTGCAGTGTTTGCAGTTTGCGTCTAGTTTCAGGACGTGAGTGGTGTCTGGGATGTTTGTGTAGACAAAGTCTAATGGGTCAACATCGCTAGGTATAGCAGACGACATGCTCGTTTCATCAACATCCTCAATTGTGTCATTATCGGATCCTACAGGCATTTGTTGAGGCAGGATTGTGAAAAAAGCAATCACAATTAACTATAATTGTACTTAAGCTCAACGACTTTGAAGTTCCGACTAACCCATACCTTGGTCTTGAAACATGTAGTACTCCTCATCCATCAAGTCGGATGGTATCGGTTCATCGCCCATGATGGGGTCTCGGAACACATCATTGTCAACTGCATTATAGATGTCGCGAATGTGTCAAGAGACAACATGATGCCAGAACAAAGTTGCTGAGAATTAGAATAAGAACAAGACAAAATCAGTTTCCATACCATTGGTGCTAACACCGTAATTTGGCACTACCGGCGGATTGTCGCCATCCGATGAATCATCTTCGGCGCCCCATCCGAGGGGTATTGCACGGCAGCTGGATGCGGGACATTCAGAGGTAGAGTTTGCTAGGTTTGGACGAGGGAGTGCAAGGGATTCTTTGCATGGGGTGTTTTTCCTTTTAGCATAACTGGCCTTCCTTAGAGCACTTGACTGGCCCTTCTCAATAACAGACATGCTTTTGCGGCGTTGCACATGCTTGTCTCGGATCTTTTCATTCATTCCTTCTCTGTCATCAACCGTTAGTTCACCCTTTTTCTTCTGATAACAGGTTCGGCTACGTGAGTTTCTCTGCTCCCTCATAGCTCGGTCATTGTCATGGGTAACATCAGACGCTCCTAATGATGAAGGGGGTAATGCTGCTTCAATGTGTGCAACGTCTGTATAGCTTGTGCCATCAGGGGTGTCTTTAGGAAAAACGTTGCGAAAATGTCATTAGAACAATCTGATGTAGTGGATAATGAATATTACCACTACTTGTTGCTACTCAAATATAAATCATGTGCATTAAGATCAAGCATTTGACGCTATGCTGTGTGCCTAGTATTCTCTAAAAGAATATGCAGGTATGAGGAAAAAAATGATTACTTCAACGTTAAACTAAAGGCATTGTTTTACCTGATGTAGATATTGGGTCTTTATTTTCATCTGCTTTCAGCTGATCCTTTTTCCACCGATAAGAAGCTCTTCTCAGTGCATTTCTATGATCTCTCTTTCGCTCTTCCTCGGTTAATTGACTGGTTTCTTCAAGAACATTGAAGTGAACGTCTGCTATCATTCATGGCACAGTATAAATGTAGAGAGCAAAACGTAATCTGACCTCGCATTATGACATATCATGCTCAAGTTGTTTACCCTTAAAAGTATTGTCATAAACCAGACCAGATGTGACCGTAGTTGTAGCAGTGAAAACTGTTTCATTATTTGACAATGCTGTATAGTCGGAGCTAGACGGGTTGTCTGGTAAAAAAATGTTAATAATACATACTCATAACTTATTAGTTAAAACCTTAATCTACTGCTACTCTTAATGTTGGTTAGAAGATTTAAATCCTACCAGATAAATTAAGGGCCCGGAAATTCTCTTCTTGCAGATCCCGATCCTTTTTCCGCCGATAAGAAGCTCTCCTCAGGGCGTTTCTATGGTCTCTTTTGCGATCTTCTTCCGTTCTTTGCGGATTATTTTTGTTCTCAATCAACTCATCTAATTCAACAAGCGTGGTGAGTATTTTAACTTCATATATCAACGGTACTATGACCTTGCTCTTATATATACCATGAGTACCTGATGTACCTGCTATCGCATTAGTAGGTTGACAAACGTTCATGATATCACCTAGGGTACGACGTTGAACGATGTGCACATCGTTTTGTTGTTTTTTCAAATTTTCTGTCTTGCTAATGCGATAAGATGCTCGCCTCCATGCGTTGTTAAGTTCCCTATGATCTACAAGATGAATCAATTGTATAGTAGTTAGTGAATGAAATAAGGCCCACTTTTCTATTAAGGTTAGTTTGACAACTCACTTATATCACATGTTTTACCACATGCAAATTTTAGTCAGCACAGTCATGTTAAAGAACTCACCAGAATTTGTCAAGGAGGGCTGATGAACCTCTTGCAACAACACAGTATCTTTATCCTTTTTTCCGATAAGCACCACGCCTTTGTGCGTTGAACTGATCCTTTGTTGTCTCAGCATAGTGTATGCAATTGACGTAGTTTGCATCATGACAAAATTAATAACTACTAAACAGATAGAGCAGAAAACACATATGTTCAATGATGAGCCACTACCGATCACGTCAGTATCGATTGTGGATAAGCGTCCATGTGCATACCTTTTACCACTGTCGCCCCATCTAATGCATCGTTTGAAGGTTCACAGCCTACAGCTTAGCAATAAAAAAACCAGGGTAACATGTATCAGAAGATGAACACACTTGAATATAAGTTAGAGCAACTGAAATGCCAGAATCAAGAATTAGATTACTCAAAGACAACAACGAAGCATCGTGCTGATCCCCAACCAGTTGCGATAATGATCCAACTGTAGAGTTGATACAAGTAGGAAAATAAACACAATGTTATTTAGGAGAAAATATATGGAGCTATGATTCTTGGCATCATAATTGCAGATGAGTAAGTACCATTTTCATCTGTGCAAGATTGTCCTGTTAGTATACTCGGGGCCGAGAATTGAGCATCATTAAGCTCTACAACCGGGTTCGGGAGTTCTATAGAGTTCTATCCAGGATTATTAAAAGGCCAATGACACAGGTGACAATGTATGCGGCAACAAAATGAACAATATTGAGAGAAGCATCTTACGTGGAACCGTAGCATAATTTTCAACAACATTTTCAGCTACGGGGATGATGTTTGCATTCTTATCATCAACATTTCTCCCGCTTGAAAGGACTGCAAAACATTGTGCATATAGCTTGTCAATATAATAGAACCCATGATTTTCACTTTTTGATAGAATTGCAGCATACCGGTAGTAACGTCAACTTCTGGTATGTGTTCTACTGGCTTGCTTTTTGAATTACCCATCCGCACCTCTATAAGGGCAACACACTAACATTGAATGACATTATACTAACGTGAAATATGAATTGGCACAATCTCAGATAAGTAGAATTCTTGATTTACACAGTTATATTATTCTTATGATTCAAATGTTGTTCATTGGAATGTCGTATGCATTCAGTTTCTTATATATGGTATATACATCACAATGGAGTCAGTTTCTTTTTACTTATCAGTAATTGAAAATCATTTGCCTATTTCAATAAGTGTGCTCACTTTATATTGTTTTTGTCACTTATTGCTGGTGATGTTGCTGTGAGCTGCAAAATCAAGAAGAGTTGTTAGTTGCTGCTTCAGATGACAAGGCACAGAGGTAAATCACCACTTGATAACTCCTAAAGTGAGTGTCACTTATGTCATGCCTATCAGAGATTATGCAAATAGAAAATTTGCTCCTGGTGTAAATGGCATAAACTCGGCTTATATGTTGTGATTATTTGCTTCTGCAATCACTTTCCAGCATAACACATATTTGATCCTGGTGTGAATGGCATATAATCTAATTTCCTCTTACTTGGGATTTGTTGGGATTTGTTGTCACTTGCTGCTTCTCTGCTTCTGATGATCCGGCACCGAGTTCAATCACCACCTGCAAACTGGCAAAGTGAGTGTTTGTATGTACATGCAAATACAAATATGGTTATGATGTTTGCATGTAAACTTGGTGTCAGTTATGCGCAGATGGAGCATTGTGATGAAGTTGTGAGATGCATAACTGAAAATTGTTGCCACCGAGATGACTCACCACCTCCAAAACTGGAAAGGTGAGTCATATTTTTTAGATGATCCAAAAACCAGAAATACAAATCATGGTATTACTTGCTGATCGTTTGAACAATAAACTGGAAATAACTCAAGTTTCTGTCTAAATTTGCGGTGGCATTCTGAAGGTTTGCGGAATAGTTGATCATACTTCATGCGTACTCAAATTTGCTTCTGATGTTTGTATGTAAACATGGTCTCAGTTATGTGCAGATAACCGTTGCGAGCTGCGTAACTGATAACTGTTGCCACCGAGACGACTCACCACCTGCAAAACTGGAATGGTGAGTCATATTTTTTAGATGATAGAAAAAACAGAAATACAGATCATGGTATTACTTTCTGATCATTTGAACAATAAACTGTAAATAACTGTTGTTTCTATCTAGATTTGCGGTGGCATTCTAAACGTTTGTAGAATAGTTGATCATACTTCGTGCGTACTCAAATTTGCTTCTGCTGTTTGTATGTAAACATGGTCTCAGTTTTGTGCAGATAACCGTTGCGAGTTGCGTAACTGATAACTGTTGCCACCGAGACGACTCACCACCTGCAGAACTGGAAAGGTGAGTGCTAGTTTTTAGATGAACTGGAAAGGCAAAGAATTTTGAAGATTTAAACTTGGATTCAGTTCTGTGCAGATATAGGCAAATAATTCTGAAGATGTAAGCTTGGATAAAGTTACGTGCAGATATAGGCAAAGAATTCTGAAGATGTGGAAGTCAAACTGGGTGACATCAGGATGAATGCCCATAAGATTTGTAAACGGGTTCCAATCCCCCGTACCTAGGTCTCCTAAAATTCAAAAAAATTGTAAGATTTGAAACGGTTACCACTAATTTGTATGGGTTATTAGAGGCATACCTAGATGATAGCGGTCGACGGCGGCCAACCTTGAAGGGTGACGCCGATCCTGATGATCAGCGGCGTATCATACGGGAAAGGGGTTGGTCGCTACACGGAACAAACGGCTTGCAGTCCGGTGGTGGCGTGAAAGGGGTTGAGCGGCGATGGCGGGGGCGACTGGTTGAGTGGCGATGGTGGCGGCGTAGGGTTGAGAGGCGGTAATGGGAGAAGAGGGTACGCAGCGAGGATAGGGACGAATCGAGGGCAGGACGGTACGGGTGCGAGGGTTTCAGCTGGGACGAATCGGTCCGCCGGTCTCAGATGGGACGAAACGGTTAATTTTCGTAGGTTAATCGTTGTAGATTTTTTAGGGCGGTTTTTTCAGGACGTTTTTCATAGATTAGCATGTTACCATCCCGTTTTTTCTGTCGGTCCGGACCGAGGAAGTGGGGAATCGGTGGGTAGCGGTAGGTTGCATCGAGGACGAAAATTGACCGCGCCTGGTGGGACGAAAATTGACCGGCGGAGACTACCAACTGCTGCATTAGGAGTAGAGATGCAACACTAAAAAATGCATTGTTCCTTGTTTGGCTTTCTTCTCCTCTTTCTTTGTTACTTTTTTCCTCCTTTCTTAAAAGCACAATTTTAATGAATTTGTTAATTTTTTCAAAATAATGAATTTTTATTAAATTCATGAATTTTTCTTCAAAATTGGTCAACTTTTTTTTGTCCAAAATTGTTGATTTTTATAAAAATATTCATGAACTATTTCTCAAAAATCGGTGAACTTTTTTGAAATTTGATGAAATTTTTCTGAAAATCAATGAATTTTTTTCAAAATTGATGAACTTTTTTCAAATTTGATAAAAAAAATCAAAATGGATAAACTTTTATCAAATTCATGAACTCTTTTAAGATTTGTGAACTTTTCTTTCAAAATTCGTGAACATTTTGGAATTCTTGAATTTTTTTATTTTTTCTGGATTTTTTATATATTTTTTCACTATTTTTTCAAAGTCAACAGTTGACCGGTCAACTATCGACCGGTCAACCGAGATCGAATGAACGAGGCGAGAGGTTGAGCCAACTGAGCGACCTAGGCCGGCCCAGTTTGCGGACGCGTGAGTGGCAGTGATGAGTTTGGGCTCCTGAAGCACCCAATAGGAGCTCCTGGAATAAAATGCTTCCGCAGCACGAGCAGTGGCCACCGTGGCAAGCAAGAATCCACAGGTTGGTTTGCATTCGGTTGCATCTTGCATTGCCTCAGGACATATGGGTTGGGGAGCACTCCATCTCGTGCACTGAGGCCCCACGTAGAATCTTCAGATCCTGGTGCAATGCAAAAGGTTTAGTTCCACTCCCACACCGCCGAGGCTAGGGAGCGGAGACCACCTTATAAGGGATCTTAAGTGAAAGTCTAAACTGTTTCTCAAAAAAAAGTGAAAGTCTGAACTAGTAGACGCATATGGATGAAGCACTATACACATCGCTTGAGTTTTCCGTGAGATAGACATAGCAGTTTAGACATTTGGCGCCCTCGTGGCTCCCTTGTGTTCGTAAAGCATGTTTGTATTTTTTGTTTCACATGCAAGGTGCATATCGTATATGGTTGTGCCAAACTAAGTATCTTTGAAAATTTTAGCTATATGCAAGTCGCCTGAAATTTAATTCAGGGTCGGTCAATTTGTGTGCCGTTGATATTGCTTTGCGATGTGTATTTTTATTTTTTTTTACTGGTTTGTTCTTCAGCTGTTTGGCTTGTGTTAAATCGACTGATCACGTATTTGGGTCAGTCGATTGCTTAACAGTCCGAAGCCCATTACCAGGTGCAACCCATCTCCTTTTATTTATTTTTTATTTTTGTGCTTTTTTTTCTTTATTAGTTATTTTTTGTGTGGCTATTTTGTGATATTTGGTGATTGTAAATATATGCAGACAAATACTATACGACATGTGTCAATATTGCACTATCATATGGTTAATCTTTGCATATTAAAAAAGTGTAATTTTGATGCAAAGTTGTGTGCAACTTTTTTGTTTCTCTATTTTCTTCCTTCTTACAGGATAATACATATGCTACTAATTCATTCTTCCTTACAATTTTTTATTTAATTTATTTAGTTCTAATTTATTTTTATTTCTTATATAAGCATACTACCAATGCTATTAATTCACTTCTTTGTAGGAAACTTATTTTTTGCAAAAATTCCACTTTATTCTTACATACCTTGAAAGACCGCAAGTTTTTAAATACTGTGTTTAAATTTTGTCATTGTTAGTTTTATATTTTATTTCATTTTCTTAAAGGGTAAATGGCATGCCACAAATTCACTCTCTCTTATAAAACTACATTATCTTCAGTTTATTTTATATTTTTTCCATTTTATTTCTCCTTAAAGGGTAATACCAATGCCACTAATTCATTCTACCTAAGAAACCCTGATTATTTCGATTTTGTTTTAGTTCTTATTTCATTTTATTTCTTCTTAAAGGGTATTACCAAAGCCACTAATTCTTTATTTCTTAGAAAACTTCATTATTTTGACTTTACTTTAATATTTATTTCATTTTCTTTCTTCTTAAAGGATAATATCAAAGCCACTAATTCATTCTTCCTTAGAAAACCTCATAACTTTGACTTTGTTTTATTTTTATTTCATTTTCTTTCTTGTTAAAAGGGGGATACCAAAGCCATCGATTCTTTTTTTCTTAGAAACCTTCATTGTTTTGATTTTGTTTTTACCTCATTGTTTCAATTTAGTTTTACTTTATGTCGTTTTCTTTCTTATTAAAAGTGTACTACCGAAGCCAATAACTCATTTATTAAAAATCTTCATCATTTTGAATTTGTTTCATTTTTAATTCATTTTATTTCTTCTTAAAGGTAATGCCAAAGCCACAAATTTGTACTTTCTTGAAAACCTTCATTACTTTTATTATTATTTTACTTCTTAGTTAATGGTAATGCCAATGCCGATAATTAATTCCTCCTTAGGAAACTTTTCTCTTTTGCAAAAATTCCACCATTTTATGCTTATTCTTGCATATACAATATAAAGGCACAATATTTGTGTAAGTTGTGTACAAATTTTGTCATTATCACTTTTATTATTTGACATGGTCTTTCTTCTTAAAGCATCCGAATGCCAACAATATTTTTCTTAGAAAAATCATTATATTGATTTAATTAAATTTTATTTCTTATTTAAGGATAACATGAGTGCCACTAATTCATTATTTGTCACAAAACTTCTTTTGTGTGAAATTCCTCTATTATATGCTTATATTTTGCATGTTATAAAAAAGTGTAATATCTGTGTAAGTTGTATGCAAATTTTTTATTTAATTATGCTTTGCTAAAGTGCGATCTTTCATCATGTTAAGGGTCATATTAGATTTGTAAAATTAAGAAGACCGAAGTCATTTTTGTTTGCTTTTGTTTTTTATTTGTGACGTCTATCCTTCATATAATAGTGAAATAATGTCTTTTTTTGCGAGTAAATAATGCCCATGTCCCTGTTAGAGTAATAATAATGAAACTGAAAGGTGTGTTTCTTACGTCAAACACAACTAACACTAGCTCGCTTGCATGCATGCACTACTCACCTTTACTAGATCGGGATCGCGCCTTGGAGCGAGGGTGCCGGTCCCAACATTTAATCAAGCGGGTAAAGCTAAGTCTGTAGGAATCCAGATTTAACATATGCATTCATACATAATAACAATAAATGAAGAAAGAAATATTCAATTGTGATGGGAGCTAGACATAATGGTGCTCAATATCGGCATGAGACTACAAGGCAGAATCAATTTCAGTGCGTTCATAAGAACACAAAAGATAGCCGTTGGACGAAGTTCGAAACCAAAAACGTAACCAGTCGACATGAAGTTCGATACCAAAAATGTTATAATAGGAGAGGGGGTAATAAGAGAAGGAACATAATAAAGGAGAGACAACTAACTACCAAGCCATAGCTACTAAGCATACTGATAGGTGTCTTCATTCAACTGCCTTGTTGATAAACTTCATAGGCGCCACTTCACACGATCCTGATGCAAACTGATCCAAGAAATCAATGCCCTGCCACCATGGCCTGCCTGCTTCCTAATCTATCTATCAGAAAATTAAGCTACTTGAACATGTAAAGAATCTATAACAAAAATAACGACTATGAATTTCCCAGCAATGCAACTACACATGGTCGTTACGAAATAAACAAAAGAAGACGAAATCAATGTAGCCACATCAGCATTTTCTTAATTTTATTAGAAGCATAAATTAGGTGAGAACCTTTCAGCCATGTAATGCAAGTAGTATTAACAATGCAGTTTAGAAATAATTGAGCTAACATTTCAGCTACAACTACCACCATAACTCAGATTTGACCGAGCAAAAAGGCTCCCTATATTAATCAGTTTCTAAAACACCAAAATAAATAACACATTAATGAGTTAATCAAGCCATGGCACCCCATGCAGCATTTCTCTTATTGTGCAAGGTGTGCTTCCAGAGTGGAACTAACAAAATTTAGAAATGATGGACATTGCATATTCATGGTGATAGTTGAACAGAACATTTCCTAGCTCCACATAGATCCTAGCCAGCATCAAGTCAAGTAATTGTTCATTTAACAGAAATGAGAGATAAAGAGAGTATTTTCACCTCGGGCTTGGACCATTAATGTGGTTATGGTGATGCCGTCCATATCGCCACCATGGCAGGGTCACTGGTGCAGTTGCTGCTCCACGACTGGAGCTAGCATAACTTCCATAAGTCAGTCTTGGTAGGAACTCCCGTACTACTAACCTGAAAAAGGTTACTAAAATTCAGAAGCAAACAATTAAGAAAAAGATAGGTTTTCTCCAACCAGATAATCTTTTTTCTTTTTACCAATAGAGAATCAATTATGTCCTAGTTAAGCCTAACTGGTGAAGCCAGTATAACTTCCAAAAGCTAGTCTTGGGCTCTTGGCTACTAACCTGAAAGAAAGCATTCTATATCCAAATTGCCAAAATGATGACAAGGTCCAGATTTAGTTTTGCAAAGTAAGGCATGAGAAATCCTCATCTTTCACCATAAAATCAATCCCATTTATTTTAATTTTTAGATGAGAAGATGTCGTTATCAGCTCATATAACCTTTAGCACAAAATTGGAGCCACATATCTATGAGTGAGATTTTCAAATAAACATTGGAAACTTCCCTATGGAAGAAGCATAATGTGGCGTGACGTACAAGATGCATTTTTCTCTGCTCTATGCTGACCTAGCAACATCCACTGTCTAGTTACATCTAGTAAAATGTTACGATTTCAACTTTATATAGTGTTTTAGATACTACTAAGCAATGCTAACTACTAAGAAACCATAGAAGAGAAACTAATAATTTAGCTATCCTGGACAACTTACTTACCCTCTAAAGCGACCTAATATGGAAGAAAGCTCTCTTTGCTCAAGATAAAATTTCTTCGATAAGATCACTGGAATACCTCAAACTGGATAAAACGGGAGATGATGTCAAGTCGATGTGCATTGCTTTTAGAAAGAACATGTCTTGTACACCAGGGATAAAGGGAAGAAGTGTCCGGCACGCAGCGGGCTGCAGAAGCTCAACCCACAATGCGTCGGAAGTGCCCAAGAAGTCCTCCACGCGGTGGATGGCCTCGGCGTCAGCGGTTACCAGCAGCCTGCACATAATTTATTTCGCATGGGCCTCGAACGATGTATAGGTCCTTCCACCACAACGCCGCCCCATTCACCAAAACTGTCAAAGGGAACCAGATACTGATATTATCCCGCCACCGGGAAAGGGGTAGAGGGGGAGGCACACGGCATTGGATCGGCGACCAGCGATGGAGAGACTGTAGTGGAGAAAGGGCAATGAAGAAATATCAGACGCACACGAAGCCACAGATGCACACAACACGACTGGATCGATCAGAAGAACCACGGCCGGTTGCACAAACTGAAGAAGGCACCAAAATTACTTCTAAAAACAAAAAATTAAACAAAACATACCAGGAATATACTGATCGGAAGATCCACGGCATCAATTCCTTGGTCGAGGCTAGACAGTACCTCTGTGTGACCAGACATAACAGGTTTCAGTTAATGAGAACTTTGAATACAAAAAACTGCACGCCCATTCACCCTCAGACAAAAATAGCAGCAGAGAACAACAATTGGTGAATAAAATAAAAATAATCACATTATGCTTAGCAACAATGAAACAAATTATACCAAGGCTAGCAACAGTTGTTCCTGAAACAGATCCCAAGACCTAACTTTGAGTGTGCGTCTACATGCATTATGATCAGGGAAGGAACCAAGCCTTCAGAAATGCATAGTAAGGTAGGCTAAACCTGATGCTGGAAGTAAGATAGTGATTGTCTAAATGCAAGTTAATCTTGCTTCTGTGTCATTGATAACCAGCCTCCATGATCTAACTGAATCAATCAATTTACCTTAACCAGGATTAAGAAACCCTGTAGAACAATTGAATGCGGCAATTAACCACTAAAACAGAGGCATGCTAGGCTAATCGGGGTGGTTATTGTTTTAGCAGCAGACGCATACAAATCTAACGATGAAGAGAAACAAGCTTACCAGGGGCAACGTGCTCAAGCAGCAAGGCTAGGTCGAGCAGCAAAGGACGTCATCCATTATTCCTGTACAGTCCAATGGTCCTTTTCTCCCTGCACATCTACAAGAGAAGAGCAGACCAATTGTGAGTGTTAGGGATTAGAGAGGGGGAGAGAGACATGGATGAGAAAATGGACCTTGTCTTGCTCACTGAAGAGCTGCATCCCAGGCGAGCAGAAGCACAAGGAGGAAAGGATGTACATGGTGTAGGCACGGAGCAGGCAGCGGACGGAAGAAGCATCCCTCCGTCGAGGGAACCACGCCAGCTAACTCCTGGTTGTCGGGCTGCACGGCGGCCGCCGTGCCCCCCCCCCCCCCAAGGCGGAACATGAACCAGAGCAGCGCGGCCGCCTTGGCCTCCGTGAGCGCGAGCAGGCATCCATCCGTCGAGGGAACTGCGCCGACGAGCTCCTGGTCGCCAGACTGCTTGTTTAAGGTAGTAACTGCCACGGTCAAAAATAGGAGATTTTGGTAATTATAACCCGAGTACTTGACACACTCAGACAAAATCTAGAAGGACCATCTAGCCAAACCATAAAAAGTATATATTCATGTTATCACCTGAAACCAAAGTTCCATGGAAGCATTCAGTTCAATGATAAACCATGCCATCTTGATTCATGCCTTGTAGGTATATGGAAAGGACCAAACAAGGATATCTCACAATTTAGCCCTCCCTCAGTGTGAGCCTCTCCTGCATATGCAGTTTTGAAATAAAGAAACTTAGACAAATGCACCTTTAAATAGCGAGTTGTGCATAATTCTTATTGAAACAAAAGAAATATACTTCGCGAAAAGTAAAATTAATTAATTACATTCTGAAAGATGTTGCTCCAACATCCATTACTGAATCCTACATTGCTTAAGCAAAAATACACACAAAATTCTAGTTCATTGCCTAGATCGAGAACTCCAGCACATAAGAGTAAGAGGGATTGCCCAACTTAAATGATCAAATCATAATGACCCCTGAGCAGACTAATGTATAGAATTGCCCTCTGTTTTTAAGGCGTCCCGCCTTGGACGCTTAGGCGACGCTTAGGCGATAAGGCGCCCCGCCAGCGCCTTACAAATATGCCCGCCTTAGGCGCTTAGGCGTCCGCCTTAGGCGCTTAGGCGTCGCCTAGGCGATAAGGCGCCCCCCCAGCGCCTTAGATCGCCTTACCGCCTTAAAAACATAGGAATTGCCATGAGGTGCATAAAGATAATATGGATAACAATCCCATGTTTCAGCAGGTAGCAACCCTACAAGAGTATGACTATATGTATGCCTTTCATAAGCTATACATACACACATAAGCGCTTCCGGTATCTAAACTCCTATGAAAATAAATTATAATGAGCTCCTAGTTCAAAAACATTTCTCCGAGTATCTTAGCACTATCCAAATAACCAGAAAATATGCACACTGTCTTGACTGATTTACATGGGCACTGATCATATGTATCAAGCCTAAGAGATGGAACACGGCTTAGAAAAACTCATCGCATACAGTAGCCGTTGTAGGCACATTGCTTAACATGATCAGTGGGATCAGAAAATGAAACAAATGTATTTATCATTTGCCTTTATTCACGCATATTTAGGCATCCTCTTTCAGCGCCTCCAAACATAAGGCCATCTGGGTTCACCTGAGAATTTATTCCGACGCCATCAGAAGAGGATCTGCTGCCACCTGGAACATACATTCAACAAAGGAATCACTGTAAAAAGAAGTGTTGCAGTGCTTTGGACAACCGACATCATTTTGACTGGTACAAAGACAACATCAGCGCACATACTACAATTTTCTTAACTACATAGAGCCTAACTAAGAATGCAATAACCAGTCCTAGGCTAGTGCCTTTTCCTATACATCTTAAAAACTACAGCCGCATCTCCTGTAATTCATGGGATGGTGAAAACCTGCTACTTGGCCATTGTTTACACATTCTTAAATCTGAGACATATTTTTAAGGCTGCAAGATCTCCAAGTCACAACAGAAAAACAAATATATGTGTACAGTGGCCAACAAACATCGGTGCATTTCGTGTATGTTCCCCTTCATTCTAATTGTAAATGGTCAAATAAGGCATCATACTTCAGAACAATTGAAAGCTAGCTAGCTATTGCTTTCAAGGTTAATAAAGTAGCTTAAAAATCACATCTAGAACTTATGGTGTAATCAAATGCGGCTATCAATCTTCACACATGGATTATGGTGGCTAACTGTGCAGTATGGAGTATGGAAAAAAAATTAACCAGCACACCCTGAGTACAAAGAAGAAGGAACCAGCAAGGCTAAAGTAACAGGGGGTGAGGGCAAGGCATGCGAACCTGTTCGGAAGTGTGGCGTGGGGGTGGGGACGAGGGCGACTTTGACATCGGAAGAGGTGGTCGTGTCCGGTCGCCGGCAACCTTGGGGGCCCGCACAGATGCTTCGGCCGGCAGTGTAGAAAGTGCGGCCTACCGCACCCCTGCCCCGTCTTAGCTAATTCATAAATAAACAATATATATCATAGATGAAAATGTAGAGACGTGGCAGACTGGTAAAAGAAGTTTAACCCAACATTTAGTATTACTCAAAGAGTAGAAGATATTTTCTACTTCACTATTATAAGATACCTGAATGTTCTTTTCCAATCAACTATGTGACCTATCTGGCCTGTGATTATATGGCTAAGCAATGATCAAATTAATCTAGCACCTAAAAAATCACTTTGATTCAAACAACCGCAACCATGACGTATTTGTCTTGTGACTATAAGGTAAGCAAGAAACAAAATAATCTAGCACCTGAAAACAACACTTCGATCCAAAGAACTGGAACCCCACCGCAGGCATAGATCCCACATCTTCTACTTAACCAACAATGCGACTTTGCTGATCTCCAAGGTAAACTATAATGCACCAGTATAAACCAGAGGGCACATAGTTTATTGCATCCAAACCTAACCCTAACCCAAGGAAGAAACTAGACCAAACCAAACTAAAGCCCACATAATTCACTGCACACACCTTCCTGGCAGCACATCCACAATCCCAAACACTAATCCCAATACACATCATAAGAGTGCCTCCTAATTACTAAACGACTTCAAGAACCTAAGCAGAACCAAGTCCCTTGTGAACAACAAAAGCACATTTTATGCAAACCACCTAAAGCTAACAAGGCAACAACAAAAGTCCACTTTTTGGAACCTAGTCAAACCATCGATCCAAAATATCCCAATATTTGGAACCTAGCTAAACCCTTCTCTCTCTCTCCCATCGATTCCAAAGAAGGAAGCACAAAAGGCCTCAGAAAAGTGGCCATCTTTGGAATATAGTCCGAATCCAACAACATCTCCAGACAGAGAAGACAAAACCTACAAGCCCAAGCCTACAGACAAACAAGAAAAGAGAAAGGAGGGAGAGAAGGGGTCAACCTGCAGTTCCCTGGACAGAGACAAACCCTAGCCTCTCACCAATTATGCTGCTTCTTGCCCACCGCCGCCTCGGGCGCCAACTTCTTCTTCCCGGATGTGGTGCCCTTGCATGGGCACTTGGTGACCGTGGCCTCCTGGTCGGCCTCGGGCGCGGCCTTGACGGAGGTCGTGTGCTTGACAGGAGAGGAGGGGACAAGGAGATCGAGCCAGCAGCATCGCGGCGCGGCGTGGCACCGGCAGGAGGGCTGGCACTGCGATGAGGAGGGATCTGCCGCCGCCGCCGCACGGGGGCACGGCTCTGCGCCAAGGTCCAGGCCTCCTCATCGAGTGGTCGCGGTCCCTGGTGGCGCGGTCATCGGCCACGGTGAGCGGGACGGGCAGGGAGGAGGCGGCGGGGCATCGGCCATGGCGAGCGGGGCGGGCGGGGCGGGCCGACGGGGCCGCGGTCATCGGCCACGGCCACAGCGAGCGAGAAGGGCGGGACGACGGGGCCGCGGTCATCGGCCACGGCCATGGCAAGCGGGACGGGCGGGGCGGGGCGGGCGAGACGAGGCGAGCGGCTGGGAAGGGAGAGAAGAGGCGGCTAGGGTTCTACGGGAGGAGCCGGCGACATTTTATACCCAACAATGAAATGACTAAAATGCCCTCGGGGGGCGCTGGAATTACGCGCGGTGGCACGAGATCTTTTACAGCGGGAGGTAACTATTCATTCCTACAGTTACCCCTCTCCGATCCGACGGCCCAGCTCCTCCCACCTCTGGATCCAACGGCCGAAAATACATCAAGCGGCCAGATCCAATGGCGAGGAATCCAAACAGCTGAGGAGCCGGGAGGACGACCCGCATCCTTATTTCTCGATTCCCAGTCGCATGCATGCGTTTAGTAGAGGCCTCGAATTGACTGGCAACTGGTCTTTTGATCCCGAGCGAGTAGAGTAGTTAGCTGATTGTAAAGAAGAAGAAAAAGAGACTGGCCGAAATTGGAAATTCAGTCACATGGTCCCTAGCCGGTCCCATCTTTGGACCCTGAAACTGTGAATGTAGACAGCCTTAATTCCATTGTATACTACCGATTATTATACTGTTGGTTATTCGGATAGAAAATGTAGAGCGTAGAGCGACCTAGAGCAGGGTTAATAATACATCCAACAATTGGTTATAAAGAGTTGTCATGTTATCTAGAACCAACCTTATAGCGGGAATGTACAATAATAAGTTTTATATATGTACTAATACTTTATTACTAGTTGACCCACCTTACAATCTCATAAAACGTTTTGAGGCTCGTATTAGAGCCGGTTACTAACCAAGAGCCCGCTTCTCTTCACTCTCTAATTAAGCAAAGATATAATATTCTAATTCTTATAGCCTGCTTATGTCACCTTATTGTACATGCTCTTAATACAATGTTGAGATACATTTTACTTGTTCATTCTACATTTATTGATGCATATTATGAGAACAGAGCGTCACAATCTTGGCAAGCGCTGCAGGTGCGCACGCTGCCCGCCCAGGTTTGAGACTTGGGCTCGACGGGTGCTCAGGTTGCTTCTCCTATGAAAATATGCCATCAAGGGCTAGTCCTGGCAGGTCTTATTTTCTTAATTAATGCATAGTACTTCTTTGTGTTTTTTACGTGCGATGAACCACCCCTTTCGCACACCTTGATGCATAGCATTTTTTTGTGTTTTTAGGTGCGATGGACCAACCCTTTCGCACACCTTAATGCATAGTACTTCTTTGTACTTTTTGGGTGCGATGGACCACCCTTTTCGCACACCTTCAAAAAGCGACGGGTCAAAGCTTTGTCAGCAAGAATAGGTTTAAATCGTTTGCATATGACCCATGCGCACTAGTGGTTATTCAACATGTAAAAAGCCCAGCAAATTTTTTGGCTCGTCTGTGTGGGAACCATGCTAGCGCAGTGGACGTCACGAACTGCTAGTTAGACACCGCTCTCAGTTTTTTTTACGAAAATAATCTATATCTATTATCAAATTTCATCGAAAGTACAAAGCACCTCAAATAAAATAAAAGTTACATAAAGATATCAAGACCACCGAACGACTACTACAGCCGTCAAAACAAGCCGCCGACACACCGCTCGCCGCTCCCGTACCGAACCGGCTTGACCTTGGAACACGTTCACCGGCACAAAACACCTCAGCTTTTTTTAACCGGCCACGCCGGGGCTGTGTGTGTGGAATACAGCTCACAATATTTCCCTGCAAAAGAAAAGATTGCATGCCTACCGTACCATAACACAACCATTAAGGTAAGGAAAACTTTATTACATGCTGCAATTTAAACTATGGGTGTTTTGACTCACAGCTCTTACAGGCTTTGCAGCATTACTTATGAGTGCAAAATTTAAACTAGCTTTATTCCCGAATGCAAGTACGGTAGGGAGCCGGCGAGCGCGACGTACACGGACGCGGTGGCAGCGACCGCGGTGACCAGCACAATGAACAGGATGTATGGCCTCTTGCTCCAGCGCCCCATTATCCCGAGCGCGAACGGGTAGAGCAGCAGCAGCATCCACACGTTGAAGACGAGCCCGCTGGCCGCCCCGGCGACCTGCGCGGCCGACCACCGCCCAGCGATCGCCTTGCCCGCCGCCGCGCCGATGGCGGCCACGTTCACGGCCATCACCACCACCGTGGGCACCAGCAACGGCACCCACTGCACGTCGTAGAGCTCCGCGAGCCTCTCCCTCGTGCCGCTCGTGAGCTTCTTGGCCGTCAGCTTGAAGGACACCCCCTTGATGCCGAGGGACCTGAGGATGATGTGCAGCATCGCCATAGGGTACACGCCGGTGGTGCCGATGATGTAGAACTGCTCGTTGCGGAACCAGTCGAGCGGCGTGAGGCCGGCCCACCTGATCTCCACCATGCCGATGAGCTCCACCGTGGCGATGACGATGACGACGAAGAGCGCGAACGTCTGGAACGGCCTCTGGATGTAGAACTCCCCCTGGAAGAGCCACATCACCGGGTAGAAGTAATACATGCAGATGAAGAAGGTGGAGACGGGGTAGGTGGTCATGTTGATGTAGGCGATGCGCTGCATGGGGTGGAGGCGGCGGCCGGCGAGGAGCGGGCAGAAGCGGGAGAAGAACATCTCGAGGGATCCCCCCGACCAGCGCAGGATCTGGTAGAGCCGCTCCGTGAGGTTGATGGGCGCCGTGCCGCGGAACGCGTCGGGCTCCATGGCGCAGTACGTGGAGCGCCACCCCGTGCGGTGCAGCCGGAAGCCGGTCACCACGTCCTCCGTCGCGATGTTGTACACCCACCCGACGTCGTTGCCCCACTCGGTGCCGTCCTCGTAGGCGCACGTCATGGCGTCGGCGAGCTCCGCCTCGCCGACGGTCGCCGGTGAAGGGACGGACCGCTCTTGGTTGGCGGCCGCCGGCACCGAGTTGATGAAGGACGTGGATTTGCCGAACATGTTGGGCCTGTAGCGCGAGGCCTTGGCCTCCTTGGCGTCGTCGGGGCGCCAGCGAGGAGGGTCGGCGGAGTAGAGCGCGACGCGGCGGAACATGCAGCCGGTGCCGACGAAGGAGGGGCCCTGGATGCCGTTGAGGCCGAGGAGGGTGGCGTCGAAGAACATGCGGTTGTGGTTGCAGTAGCGGTCGGTGGGGTCGACGTCGTCGAAGCGCTGCGGGAACTGGACGAAGGCGGTGTCGGCGCCGTCGCGCGGGTCGAGCATGAAGCACATGGCGGCGCGGAAGGCCTGCGAGTTGTTGACGTAGTGGTCGCCGTCGAAGTTGATGATGAAGGGCGCGTTGGAGAGCAGCGCGGAGACGCGCAGCTGCACGTTCATGGCGCCCGCCTTCTTCTGGTGGTCGTACCCCGGCCGCTTCTCCCGCGCGATGTAGACCAGCATCGGGAGGCGCGCGTCCACGGCGCTCAAGTCCAGAGGGTGGCCGGAGCTCGCCGCCATGCCCAGCTCAGGATCCTTGCTCGGTTGATCCAGCATAACCTTGAAGAACCATCATCACATTCACATGTTAGCAACAGTTTTATTATATTAAATCGCATGGGGAAAAATCTGATTTATTTTAATTTTTACTTGTAGAATTGCAGGGTGGTGTCCTTTCCGGTGGCCCTTTGCCGGCTTGATCCACGTCCCCTGCCATTGCGTGGACCCATCAGCCATCCAAGTAGCATCTGCACCCTCCTCTTTCCCGTTCGCACGGTTGCACGCCTCCGACCGCTGCTCGATGGCGGCAGAAAGCCCGTCCAGCCTCACCTTGAACTCCTCGTACGCCGCCCGCATCCGCCGATGGTCGTCAAGGAACTCCTTGGGCGCGGTGCCCGCGTACTCCCCGCGCATCTTGGCCCAGAAATAGCTCTCCGGGGCCCGGGGCTCGACGCAGTGCTTCCGGCAGAACGGCACCCACGACGCGGCGAACTCCGCCGCCAGCTGCAGCCCCTCGTAGTGCACCAGCGACCCGCCGTCGTCGGAGAAGTAGGTGGCGTACTTGTCGACCGGGTAGTCGGTGGCCAGGATGGAGAGGATGGAGTTCATGGTGTAGAGCATCGGCTCGTCCACCGGGTCGACGGTGTTGATGAACACGTCCAGGAGGGGGAGGTCGGAGCCGCCGTCGGGCTGGTCGAGCTGCTCTCTCAGGACGGAGATGCTCGGGACGCATTTCCTGGGCCTGAGCTTGGTGATCTGGTTGAGCAGCCATGTCACTCCGAACCAGAGGTCGCCTACCACCGAGATCCACCACAGCCACATCGCGTCCGAGTCCCGGTGCCTCATGCGCCATGTGAAGAATAGAATAACCACTATCACTCTGACCAGAGTCAATAACCTGCAGTGCAGTTACGTTTGGACAAATGAAATGATGTACGTAGTACTGGTGAGAATAGGTTAAAGCTAGTCTTGGTAGAAGTACAACGACAAGTCCGACAAGGTTAGAATCTCTAACTACTAGTACTATAATAATAGAACAAAGTTTGCCAAGTTGCATGCGTAGTTATATGAGTATACTGTAATAATTGTAGTTGAGCTCACGTGCTCTTGGATTAAAATACTACACTTACTATTTTTAGCACTGGCTACAAATTAAGATCCAGCGAATGCATGTGCAGAGTGAATATTTGCACAGTATAGATTCTAGATTTCTGCCTTAAATGTTTTTAAAATTTCTTGGCCGGATCAGGATCCGAGCGTCGAGATCCGCAATCTCAGCGGTTAGACATTCCGGCGCATGCTAACAAAGCATATTTGGAGCGTCAAATTATAAACATATAAAACTAAAATAAGCTAATTTCGCCTATCAGTATGGAACTAACTAGCTGGCCCTCAGCGAACTACTAGTAGTTTAATTTAGCACTATTTGACCGACAAAAAGGTACTGCCGTCCGGATAACTTTTACTGTGCCCCCGTTCGGATCCGGCCACAAGTCACAAAGGTCACGTCCCCTATAGCTTGAGCCTGTGCTGGCGTCGGTGCATCTGCTTCGTTATCCGAATATCCAATGGCACGCCCATGCTGCACAGTAATAAGCAATGCAGTGCCATTTGGATCGTTTCCAGCTTTTGCCTACTTTGACGCTGTCCTCTCAGTGCACTTTGGGTGCCTCGAGATCACAGCACGTTCTGTTTCTTAATATTGTACTTGCTGCTTTGGAAGCAATTAACTAATACTCCGTCAGTGTGCATCAGAATTCAGGCAAGCATACTGTTTAGATTCAGGTATCATCTGGTTTTGTTTATATAAAATGGAGCGTTAGATTCAGGCAAACATGTTTAATTTGTCAAGAAATACTGCAAGCACCGTCCTTCGGGTTAGAGTACGTATGAAACGTAAGGGTTCGATCAAGTGGCACTGTCCTTCGGGAACATACATCTATGGCGAAAAACAAGGGGAGAGGTAGGAAGGAACTGAACTGAGACGATGCTCACACCTGTAAAGGTTGATGAGGGGGCCCTTGACCCTGAACGTGCGGTACAGCAGCGGTGCCCGGCCGTCATCGCCGCCGGCGCCGCTCCTGTGCGACGCCAAGATCTCTCTCTCGTCGGCGGGTACCCAGTACTTATCCTTGGGGCCGACGACGACGTCGGTGGCCAGCAATGGGTCAGCTAGACGACCCCCGCCGCCGGCCGCCGGAGAAGCCATGCCACCCTGGTTCGCCTACCAAGTAGCAGAGCCGGCTCCTGCACCCTGAGTGAGTGAGAGAGTGATCTGCCGGAGCAAGCAGCCAAGCACCGAACTGACTAACACGGGGTAGTTAGCCAGCCACAGCACGAGACGACGCTGGAGACGCTTAACCACGCCCCGTTATATAGTGAGAGAGAGAGAGAGAGAGGCGCGGTGGGGGATCGGACACGGGACGTGCATCCCCATGCCCGGAAACATGATGCCGAGGCACGAGGGCGTGGCCACTGGCTACTCGATTCGACAAAATGCCACTGGCTGGCTACTTGACTGGACGAGTGCATCGAGATCCGCGTGCCTCACGTGACGCTCACTGCTGGACGTCCAGTGCAACTACAGCTGCGACAAGGCAACTTGCCGGGCATAAAACGTGCGCTACCTTTACGTCCGTCCGTCCGCTGTTCGTTTACAGGGAAAGTACATGTGGAACACTGTTCGCACCTGAAATTTTGCCTCCATTTGGACTTAAGGCCAACTCCACGTGGGATCTTATCTTATCCAGGTGCGTCCGTTTAAGATAGAACGGACGAATAGCGCCATCCAACGCGCGACCTTAAATGTACAAATGTCCGGATTCCGTCCATTTTCGACCCATCCCCGGTCCAAACTTGCGCCGAGTTTGGGGTCAAACGGACATCGCGCGGACGGGCTGGCCGCACGCCCTTGTCCTCCCGTGGCCCGCTTGTCGGGGACACTAGCAGTCCCTTCGCTTCCAGCGCCTCCACCCCCTCTCCCCGCCCCGCCCCCGGCCGGCGCCGCCGCTATTCTCCGGCCACCTCCTCACTGCGCAGGCCACGACCGTCCATACCAAACAACGTCTCGACATGGCCGCCAACACGCCCGAGCTTTCGTCATAGTTTTGGCTGTCGATCGGAGGAGGTTTGGCCGTCGCCATCTTTGCCGGTGGCAGAGGGGATACGACCGCCGGCGACGTACCACGGCGGCCGTGGCAGCTTCCGACGAGAGCTCCAGAGCGGCCAGTAGCCGGTCGGCAACCACCCCTGCTGCGCCGAGGTGATCATCGCGGCCTCTTTGCCACCACGACCGCAAGGTGTTCGACATTTTGCCCACAAAGGTATGGACAGTGGAGATGAGTTTTTCTTCCATCACTTCATTTGTTCATCGGACGATTTGTCGTCGGATGATGAAGATCTTGTGGTGACTGCACTGGTCGTTCACGACCACATTCAACAGTAGCTTCCTCGGTACAGGGGGTCAGTCCCTGGCCGTGCCCCCAATCTGAACCGCAACAGGGAGAGAGGTCACGCCCTGCTCTATGCCGATTACTTTTCCAACACCCCGCTCTTCAAGCCGGATAAATTTCGTTGCCGCTTTCGAATGGCAAGGCATTTGTTCAATCGTATCCGAGAGGGAATGGTTGCTCATGACCCATACTTCGAGTGCAAGACGGATGCCCTTGGCAAGCTTGGATTCTTCTCTTACCAGAAATGCACCGCGACCATCCGCATGCTTGCATATGAAATTCCAGGCGATCTGGTGGATGAGTATGTGCGTATGAGTGAAACAACATGTCTGATGTCACTATTCAAGTTCTGCCAGGCTGTGATCAAGGTGTTTGACCTGGAGTACTTGAGGCAGCCAGCTGTCGATGATACAGAGAGATTGTTGGCGACCAACGCAACTAGAGGCTTTCCAGGCATGCTTGGCAGCATAGATTGTATGCACTGAGAGTGGAAGAACTGTCCATTTACTTGGCAGAGCCAGTACAAGGGGCATGTTAAGGCGTGCACTGTCATATTAGAAGCGGTGGCTTCGCAGGATCTTTGGATATGGCACTCTTTCTTCGGCATGGCAGGTTCTCACAATGATATCAACGTGCTGCAGCGTTCTCCGGTCTTCACAAGGCTTGCAGAAGGCCACTCCCCACCTGTCAACTTTGAGATCAACGGCCACCAGTACAACAAGGGATACTATCTAGCGGATGGTATATATCCTCAGTGGTCAACTTTTGTGAAGACAATCTCGAAAACCCAAGGTGAGAAGACAAAGAGATTTGCTCAAATACAAGAGAGTGCTAGAAAGTATGTGGAACGTGCTTTTGGTGTGCTTCAATCCCGGTGGGGTATCGTTCGGAACCCTGAACTGTCATGGGATGAAACGAAGCTTTGGGAGGTGATGACTGTTTGTGTGATCATGTACAACATGATCATCGAGGACGAGCGTGATGAGAGTATCTTCGACCAAGGATTTGATTATCAAGGTGAAAATGTTGAACCCCTGCACCAAGAACTGGACACATTTGAACAATCTGTTCAATTCCACCGTGAGCTGCGTGAGTGGCACACTCATTTGGGTCTTCAAAATGACTTGGTTGAGCACGTGTGGGATCATATTGGCAACCAATAGATGTATTGGTTCATTTTATGTTCAGTCAAGACAATTTTGATTTGGTTGTAAAACTATTTTATTAGAGACAATTTCAATTGGGTTATAAAATTATTTTTATTTTCAGACAAATATTTGGACGTGCAAACTAGTTTTGATATGAAAATATGGGCATTTTTGGCCCCGGCGGACAGGATGGGGCAAACGGATGCGGCCGCGCACTAGGGGCACGGCCACCGCATCTCAGAACAGATCCAGGACACGACCCCATCTCCTACCCAAAGGGATAAAATTCGGCCAAACCGAACGTTCGTTTGGGGTCGCGCGGTGGAGTTGGCCTTAGAGAAACTACAACGACCCAAAAGGGACACGCTCTTTGTCCAATTTTTGTGCCTTTAGATCGGCTTTCTGCTCGTCCGCCCCTTTTTGCGTTTGGGTCGGTCGTGAGCCCAACCGGCCAACCCAATTCACCTTCATAGATCATGCCAGCGGCCATGCCATGCTGAGAGTTTATGCTGGTGACATGCCAGCCTCTAAAAAAACATCACACAGTTCATGCTGGTGCACTTGCCAGCGACCGATGCACATGCCAGCACACAAAAAAGGGGCGAGAGTTCAACCACGTCATCTCGGCCGTGGTCATGCCGGCACACTTGTCGGCATAAAAAAAGAATGGCGCTCTCCGCCATAGATCACTCGTCATCGAATTTGAGCATGTCGGCCTGCATCTTCTTGAACCAAGGCCTCTTCCTCGGGGACACCTTGCTCAAGTAAACCTTCGTGATCTCCATCCACGTCATCATGGAAGCAAGCTCTACTTCTTTTGCCTTGGTCTTGGCATTGGCGACCTCGATCTCCTGCATCTTCCTTTGCTTCTCCGCCTCCATCTCGAGCTTCTTCGCTTGCTTCTCCGCATCGAGCTCAAGCCTCCTCCTTTGGATCTTCATGAAGGTCTTCATTTGCTCTTCCTTGTCTTGCCGGCGCTTCTCCTCCCTTGTGTCCTTCTTGGTCAACATGCCTTCCGAAGTGGCACGCAAGGCAATCGACGCCGTATCGCGCTTGTCCTCTTTCTTGGAGTTAGTCTTCCCCCGCGGACGTGGCTTCTCGCCCTCACCAAGATCCTCGACAGCTTCCTCCCCTCCGCACGCCTTGATGGCGGCATATTGCGTCTCGAACTTCTCGTCCATGTTGTCTGTTGATGACCATCCAACAATGAGTGAGGTTGAAGGACTTGTCGTCATATTGGGCCTTGAATGCCTCCAAAGTTTGGAATGCCTACAAATGAAATAGCATGCAAGCATATGGGCAAATGGAAATGCAAGCATATCGGCAAATGGACATGCAAGCACAATGGACATGCAAGCATAAAACAAGAGGCTTTTTTCTCACACATGATTGATTGTTGAGATGCTTATTTTCCTATGCATCGTTACATGTTAAGTTGCCATTCTTGCATGTTATGAATTTAAGAGAAATATGGATAATGATGATCAATTATTTGAAAAATTATATATGATTAGTGGTAGTTTGGAGGAGTTTTTTTAAATTCAAAGTCAGATGAGAAAGCAACATAGAAAAAGTAAGGAGAAAATATAATACCAATACCAGTAGAGGTTTTTTTAACTCAAAGTCCGACTACAAAAGCAACATAGAATAAGCTAGAAGTAGGTGTTTTTAAGTAGGTGTTTTTAAGTCAAAGTCAGATTGGAAAAGCAACATAGAAAATATAAGAAGAAAATAAAAAAAAAGACGATAGAAGAAGGGTAACTTTTTTTAACTCAAAGTCGGATTGGAAAGCAATATAGAAAAATAAGGAGAAAGTATAATAAAAATACAAATAGAGGTTTTTTTTAACTCAAAGTCAGACTGGAAAAGCAATATAGAATAACCTAGAAGGAGTTGTTTTTTAAGTCAAAGTCGGATTGGAAAAGCAACATAGAAAAATGAGAAGAAACTTTAAAAAAGCGATAGAAGAAGGGCAACATATTAAAAAAAAGAAAATAAAATAAAATTACCGCTAGATGGGTTTTTTTAACTCAAAATTGGACTCGAAAAGCAACATAGAATAAGCTAGAAGGAGGTGTTTTTAAGTCAATGTCGGATTAGAAAAGCAACATAGAAAAAATGCGAAGAAACTTAAAAAAAGGTAGAAGAAGGGAAACATATTAAAAAGGGAAATATAATAAAATTACCGCTAGAGGGGGAGTTTTTTATATTCAAAGTCGGACGGGAAAAGCAACATAGAATAAGCTAGAAGGAGGTGTTTTTAAGTCAATGTCGGATTGGAAAAGCAACATAGAAAAAATAAGAAGAAACTTAAAAAAAGCGATAGAAGAAGGGCAACATATTAAAAAAAAAGAAAATAAAATAAAATTACCGCTAGATGGGTTTTTTTAACTCAAAATTGGACTCGAAAAGCAACATAGAATAAGCTAGAAGGAGGTGTTTTTAAGTCAATGTCGGATTAGAAAAGCAACATAGAAAAAATGCGAAGAAACTTAAAAAAGGGTAGAAGAAGGGAAACATATTAAAAAGGGAAATATAATAAAATTACCGCTAGAGGGGGAGTTTTTTATATTCAAAGTCGGACGGGAAAAGCAACATAGAATAAGCTAGAAGGAGGTGTTTTTAAGTCAATGTCGGATTGGAAAAGCAACATAGAAAAAATAAGAAGAAACTTAAAAAAAGCGGTAGAAGAAGGGCAACATATTAGAAAAAGAAAATATAATAAAATTACCGCTAGAGGTTTTTTTTATATTCAAAGTTGTGCGGGAAAAGCAACATAGAATAAGCTAGAAGGAGGTGTTTTTAAGTCAATGTCGGATTGGAAAAGCAACATAGAAAAAATAAGAAGAAACTTAAAAAAAGCGGTAGAAGAAGGGCAACATATTAGAAAAAGAAAATGTAATAAAATTACCGCTAGAAGGAGGGCTTGAACCTCCGACCTTGTGGTTAACAGCCACACGCTCTAGCCAACTGAGCTATTCCAGCTATATGTTTATTTTCATAACAAAAGGTATATATTCAGTAGCTTTGTCCAACCCTGGGCTAAATGGTAAGTCCTAAACCGGAATTACCACTTCTTGTAATATGATTTTGGCATCGTATTTCATTTCAATAAAATAAAATATGCCGACCTGAGCAAACAACAATGGTACTCATCCAAAAAAACGAACATGTAGCGGCTGAGAAAAGGCTTGCATCCTCCTTATTATATTATACTAGTGGACCCGTTGTGCCAAATGGCGCAGAGGCACGCTAAACCCATGCTCGCAACGAAAAGAAAAATATGGTTTAATTCCTTTTTATAGAAAATACGGTGGATTGTTGACCCGTTGCGCCAAAAGGGGTATTTATCGATCTATTTATCCCCTCAAAATTCTTCTAAAAAAATATCCCCTCTTCTTCCTCGACAGCTCCATTTGGTGAGAAGAGAGGCTCTTCGGTCAGAGACAAACTCCTAGAGTTCTTGTGGCTCCAAAGCTGGTAATATTTCTGCCCCCCCTTTCTTATTACCTTGAACTGCTCTGATGCATGGATCTGGCCCGCATTCATCTGGATTTGACATCTTCCCTCATTTTCATGCTCTTTTTACTCCTATGATGCCTTTTTTTAGGCATGACACATCTTATTTTGTGTCTTTTTCCACATAGGGATCTACTTATACCAATGGAAACAAATCCCTGCAACTATTGTAATAGTTTTGTTGTCTATGTAGATTACGGTTGCGATTGGATCTCGGATTTTTTTATGGACATCTTTTCTGGCAGATTTACACGACGTTACATTAGCATACCTTGATTTGTCTGCGCTGATTGAAATTCTTTGTTGTTTTTGGTTTCCAGCCCGGCTGAGCATGAGGAGAGCTCACATCAATGATCCTGTGAAAATTAGCTCTCATGAAAGTGGACAGTACCTCTGATGAAGCCTTGCACTTGCCAAATGGCGCGAAAGACGAACTTGAACCAATAACTAAAAGAGGTTATTTCACTTTTTTTTAGTTTTTTTTTTTTGCAGGGAGCTTTTTTTAGTATATGATGTTGATATATACTTGTTTGTGAAGTGTTATGGAGCACGAAAGCCCTATTTAAACCAAGAATTAACTAAGGAGCATATGGTGTTGATCTTGGTTGGCATAAAATGTTAGCCTTTGTACATGACGTTGAATGAGAAATACAATATCTTTGTTGGTGCTGTAAACAAACGTGTGATAGACAAATTAAGCATCAATGCAAAGATATAATGTTAGTGTAGTGATCATTAAACAAAGGTCCACAAGGAGCAAATATAAACATAATTTATGGCCCATAAGTGAAGCATTATTGAATACTCCATTCAAGAGAAATGGATCACACACATTATGATTCTCTCAACAAAACAATAGGCTATAATCAGAAAGAATGAACTTGTTGCATCAACATAGAATTCAAAATTAGTCAAACAGTGCATTTCTTCATGGCATGCAAAACAAAGTTCATCCTCGGTAAAAGAAAGCGCATAAAACAATCATGTTTCCATTGACTAATAATGCAATCGCTTCGGTGTTATCGGTTTTCATCAAACATTCTCCTGTCTTCCATCCAATATCCCTACTATTGCAGAAAGTGTCAGTAACCTGCAGAAAAATACGATCTCTAACAATAAAAAAGAAGTGGCAAGGTCAACTTTGCATTATATACATGCAAATATAAGTAAACCATTCAAGTGATAATAAACGAAGGCCCTGAAATAGAGTAAATAGCGTAGCGACAATGTCAGTTACCAAAGAAAAAAGGTAAAAGTCAAAATGAAAAGCTGACAAAGTAAAGGTATGGTTTTAATCTACTCCCTCGCCTAATATAAGACCTTTTAGCGATTTCACTATTGACTACATTCATACTATAATGAGTGAATATAGTCATATGCACACTAAAATGTGTCTAGATATATACGAATCAAGAAAAAGCTAAAAGATCTTATATTAGGGAACGAAGGGAGTAGTATGCGGCACCGACACAGATGTGGACCAATTGGACAGGGAGGTAGTTTAATTATTATAAATGCTAATGCGTAGTGCTAGTAACTCTCTCTATACTTGGCGGACATGTATCTAGCACGCCGGGTTTTGCACGATCTGTTATTTCATTTTCATATGTTTCAATACTAATCGGAGAAAATAAAAGTTCCTCCGTGCTACTCTGTTTGACTCACAAAATAGACTGGCAAAGATACTACTCAAGGTTTTTCTTTTTTTCGAGAAATAACCACTCAGCTTTTGACTCGGCAAAATCAAATGTGGAACTCTTTTGACATTAGCATCGTTGGTACCTTAGCTGAGGGTCTTGTGATGTTGCCATGTTTTGTTTTAAGCTGAATCTTTCGGCTTCAAAGTAATTAGTTAATGCTCAAATAGTCAGTGTTAATCAAAGGTGTAAACAGACTGTAAAGCAAACAAGTAGTTGCAGTGATCTTCTTCATCACTTATGTAGATCGGGTTGCTGATGCCTTTCCCTATCATACTGTAACCTGTACTAAAGGTCTGGAAATGGTGTGCACACAGGAAACTATATTGTGCCCGAAACTACATTTTCCAGAATTTGCATACAGGTTCCATTACTCTGTTGGGAAGCATAAACCATTGATCTATACAGTAAATTGCTTTTTCTTGAATTTGCATACAAGCTTGGGTTTGTAGTAACCAAACAATACTCAGTGGCATACAAAACTAAAAGGTACTTCCTCTGTCCCAAATTGGAGGTAGTATGTTGCTTGGTGGGCAATGGCATGTATGTAAACAGAGATAGAAAACAGAAATGGAAATAGAATTGAAAGAGTAAGTGACCAGATTGCGAACCTAAACAGAAAGAATATACAAAGGGCATGCATCAAAATATATTTAAGTTAATAAATGGCAACACATATATATTAAACAACCTAAACGGAAAGAATGTACAAAGAACAAGCATGAAAATATATTTAAGTTAATGAATGGCATCACATTATATATTAACCAAAATACACGAGTCATCCTAAAGCCAATATAAAAAACCAACTAATAAACCTGAAAGTAGGAATCGGCAATGCATTAATATCAAAATCTAATTGTTCGGCAATGAAGCAAGTAGCTTGAGTGACTCTAAGTGCGCTTTGTCTTTCCCTTTGCAAGTGTGATACGTACTAAGCTATGTTTAAATATTTACCAAAAAAGTATGGCGACGACGAAGCTGATACAAAAAAGGCCAGCAACTCCTAGTGCAAATCACAACTGCAAAATGTTCAAACCAACTATTTGCTCAGATGTTGCAACCATCCTGCACAACCAGTACTTTCTACCATACCATGAAACACCTATATCCCGAACAACGTAAGCCATTACCCTAATATGTAAGGCTACTATTACAGGAAGGAACTTTACCTAGCACTTGGCTGGGCAGATGGCTACATAGCTATTTCATCCTTCTAAGTAGTTATGCATGGTCCTTGCAGAATAATGCCTAAAAAATAACTTCCCTGAACAATAGGGAACACAACACATACAGTAGCCTCAAAGCACTGTAGATCTCTCTAAAATAAACCATGCTCATAGTAAGTAAATAGAGGAGCACAAAAGGCATACATGCAGCAGAGCCAGATCGTCAAGTGTCTTCCTTTTCTGAATATCCAAGAGAAAACACTGTCAGTTTTTTTTCACAAACTCCCATGTGCCTTTGGAACAGCAAAACAACCCTAAAGAGCATAATCATATTCTTTCATGGAAGAAATTTTTAGGAAACTAACAAATCTACTCTTTTAACCACTTCCTACCTAGAGTCTTAAGAGACTGCAGATAGCAAGTAGATCAAAACAAAATCAAACTGAAATCGGACCATAGAACATCGAGTTCGCGCCGACGGCCAAAGTCCTGGCCGCCACCCCATACACCATGCCCACATACGTTTTTATAGTCAGTCCACTAATGCGAGCACGCCGATTAAACACAGAAAATGTATAGTGGCGAGTAGGCCATTCTGTGAAGAAAATGACTGATGGAGGCCATTGAAAATTCAGTAGTAAGCAGGAAACATCAAACCGTGAGCCTTGCCAGTCGCCGCAGCTTACCAGCTTTCCACCAGCGACCTCCTCTGACTACCCACCCGCACACAGAGCAGCGCAGCCTCCGGCTCCATCCCATAGAGGCATGAGTCAAGCTTTCACATTTTCACAAAGAAGTTTCTATCCGGCATTGGATCGACCTACAACCAAACCACTCAACTAAGTTACAAACAAAGGACAACTAATGCATTTACTATTCAAAAACATGAACGATACAAGTTATTAGCATTCATGATGAAAAAACCAAATAGACAAGGTATTCACCTGGGGCTTGCAGTATAGATTCAAGTAAAGCGTGCCGATGCCAAATTACCAATCTTAGGCCAGCCGTGGAGATCAAGAACAACCTAGATTGCATATGAACATTCTAGTACCAAATCATTAGTTTTCCGAAAATTAAGCATCTATGGGTGGTGGGGAGAACAGGAGCACAACCGAGATAACAGCTGAATTGTTGTATACCAATGATGGCCGCTACCACCGCCGGCATAGGGTTCAGCTACCACTCAAAGCCCAACCATTCCAACTCATACATCATCATCTGCAAAACAACCAAGTAGAAATAATTTTGTAAACAGCTAAATCTCTTTGAGGTAGGCACTACAACAAACATGTCGCGGGAAAACCTGCAGGTTGTGCTGCTGCCACCTCCACAAGAACTTAGTAATTCATCTCAGAAGAAGGAATCACATCATGCAATGGAAAGGAGAGATTAAAATCACTAACTAACATGTGATATCAAGACATCTAACAATTTAGAAATTGAGAGAGAGGAGAAAAGGAGTCGAGCCTACCTCGGTATTGTGCAGCCTTCATCTTTCTCCACTTTCTGCCTTCCATCCCCGACGGACCCACGGTGCTCGAGGCTGGCGGGTCGAGGCGGCACTCGCAGGAGGCACCACACGATGGAGGAGGGATGTAGGCAGTCCAGCAACCTCATAGATCAGCAGGGGCCGATCCATGGCGCCGTATCAAATCAAGCGCCGCTGTCATTGCGGTTTGCCTGGAGGTCGCCGACCACCCCCAAAAATTCTCCTGCTGCCTCCAGACTCCTCTCTCCCGCAAACTCCACCCCCAAAAAATCCCTCGCTGTCTCCAGACTCCTCCTCCTCCTCCTCCTCTCCTCTCCCTGCAATCGCCGCCAACCCTCCTCTCTCTCTCCTCTCCTCCCTCCTCGTCCACGCGCCCAGCACCCAACGCCCGCGCCCTCGCCCCCCGTACCAGCCATCGCCGCGCCGTTGGGGCTCGGCCTGCGTGGGTTGCCATGGGGAAGGAGCAGATGCGGGAGGAGGGCGACTCGTTTTTTTTTTGTCCAGAATTGCCAAAAAAGACCACATGTCAAAAACATTGTCAAAAGGATCCCTCACTAGTGGCGGCAGGCGCGGCAGACGACACGTGGCATCTGCCGCCACGCCACGAGGCGGCGGGCCCTGCCGCCACAGCAGGAGGCGGCAGCGCGGGTTGTAACGGGTTATGTACAGCGCAGCAGCCGCGACGTAACGGGCGAGGCCAGGTGGGCCATGCCGTCACCGTGTGAGGCGGCCACTGTTGCCGCTGACACTCGCGGGCCGACAGGCCGTGCTGCTCGCGGGCCCAGCGTGTGGGCCACGCCGCCACTGCAGCAGGAGGCGTCCCTGTTGCTGCACGCGCGACAACGACGTAGACGGCGCTGATTCCGGTGCTGACGGCGCAGATTTTCACGGGTGCTGATTCCACGGTTCCTTGTTTTGCTTTCTGCCACAAGTTTCGATGATCTGGAATCAGATTCCCACCTAAACTTTGCAGTAATGATTGCTATGTAGACGACACTGATTAAAGCAGTGCGTGATTCTCGCTTCCGTCTATTGCTCCAGCCGAAGCGACAGCACTCAGGCATGCTGATTTCAATGCGTGTTTTCCTCCCGCACACTCGAGAGCGTTGTTGTTGCTGCGTGTGAGACACCGCGATGCTGGAATCCATTAAGGTAAAACTACTAGCAAGCGTCTGCAACTACTAAAGATTCATTAAGGTAAAACCCAACCATAGCATTAAAGCATCAAGTCCACTTTATCCCATACGCAGCAACCCCTTACTCGGGTTTATGTTTCTATCACTCGAGCAACCCACCATAAAAGAATCATGAACGTATTGCAACACCTACAACGGGAATCCCTCACGCTTGCATGACATGGAGGGCGCAATAGCACAGCAACATAACCACAAGCAAATTAAACCAATCATAGCAATTCATCAATCACCGGTAGGACAACGAAAATCTACTCAGACATCATAGGATGGCAACACATCATTGGATAATAATATGAAGCATAAAGCACCATGTTCAAGTAGAGGGTACAGCGGGTTACGGGAGAGTGGACCGCTGAATATAGAAGGGGGAAGGTGATGGAGATGTTGGTGAAGATGACGGCGGTGTCGGTGAAGATCACGGTGATGATGATGGCCCCCGGCGGCATTCCGGCGCCATCGGAAGTAAGGGGGAGAGGGCTCCCCTTCTTCTTCTTCTTCCTTGACCTCCTCCCTAGACGGGAGAAGGGTTTCCCCTCTGGTCCTTGGCTCCCATGGCTTGTCTGTTTCTGCGTTCTCAGATTCTGCCTCTTCATCGTTTCTTTTATATCCAGAGATCCGTAACTCTGATTGGGGTGAATCTTTCGCCCAGATTTTCTCATAAAATTAGATTTCTTGCGGCAAAAGAAGAGCGTCAACCGCCTTACGGGTGGCCCACGAGAGTGTCAGGTGCGCCCAGGGGGGTGGGCGCGCCCCCTGTCTCGTGGCCACCTCGGGCACTGTTTCGCGTTGATTCTTCCTCTGGAAAATCCCAAGTATTCCAAAATAATTCTCCATCCGTTTTTACCCCGTTTGGATTCCGTTTGATATTGGGTTTCTGCGAAACATAAAACATGCAACAAACAGGAACTGACACTGGGCACTGGATCAATATGTTAATCCCAAAAATAATATAAAAGGTTGCCAAAAGTATATGAAAGTTGAATAATATTGGCATGGAACAATAAAAAATTATAGATACGACGGAGACGTATCAGCATCCCCAAGCTTAATTCCTGCTCGTCCTCGAGTAGGTAAATGATAAAAAAAAGATAATTTTTGATGTGGAATGCTACCTAGCATAATCTTGATCATATGTTTAATCATGGCATGAATATTAAAACACGAGTGATTCAAAGCAATAGTCTATCATTTGACATAAAAACAATAATACTTCAAGCATACTAACCAAGCAATTATGTCTTATCGAAATAACATAGCCAAAGAAAGCTCATCCCTACAAAATCATATAGTCTGGCTATGCTCCATCTTCATCACACAAAATGCTTCCATCATGCACAACCCCGGTTTCAGCCAAACAATTGGTTTATACTTTTTAACGCGCTTCAGCTTTTTCAACTCTTACGCAATACATGAGCGCAAGCCATGGATATAGCACTATGGTGGTATATGGTGGTGGTTGTGAGGACAAAAAGGGAGAAGATAGTCTCACATCAACTAGGCGTATCAACGGGCTATGGAGATGCCCGTCAATAGATATCAATGTGAGTGAGTAGGGATTGCCATGCAACGGATGCACTAAGAGCTATAAGTGTATGAAAGCTCAAACTGGAAACTAAGTGAGTGTGCATCCAACTTGCTTGCTCATGAAGACCTCGGGCGTTTGAGGAAGCCCATCATCGGAATATACAAGCCAAGTTCTATAATGAAAACTCCCACTAGTATATGAAAGTGATAACTCAAGAGACTCTCTATATGAAGAACATGGTGCTACTCTGAAGCATAAGTGTGGTAAAAGGATAGTAACATTGCCCCTTCTCTCTTTTTCTTTCATTTTTTTATTTTTTTTATTTTTTTGGTGGGCTTCTTTGGCCTCTTTTTTTTCAATTGAGCTTCTTTGGCCTTTTATATTTTTCATAAAGTCCGGAGTCTTATCCCGACTTGTGGGGGAATCATAGTCTCCTTCATCCTTTCCTCACTGGGGCAATGCTCTAATAATGATGATCATCACACTTTTATTTACTTACAACTCAATATTACAATTCGATATCTCGAACAAAGATATGACTCTATATGAATGCTTCCGGTGGTGTACCGGGATATGTAATGATCTAGCGTAGCAATGACATCAAAAAACGGACAAGCCATGAAAACATCATGCTAGCTATCTTACGATCATGCAAAGCAATATGACAATGAATGCTCAAGTCATGTATATGATGATGATGGAAGTGGCATGGCAATATATCTCGGAATGGCTATGGAAATGCCATAATAGGTAGGTATGGTGGCTGTTTTGAGGAAGGTAAATAATGGGTTCATGATACCGGCAAACGTTGCGCGGCACAATAGAGGCTAGCAAAGTGGAAGGGTGAGTGTGCGTATATCCATGGACTCACATTAGTCATAAAGAACTCATATACTTATTGCAAAAGTCTACTTGCCCTCGAAGCAAAGTACTACTACGCATACTCCTAGGGGGGAGGTTGGTAGGAGTTAACCATCGCGCACCCCCGACCTCCACTCATAAGGAAAGCAATCAAAGAACACCTCATGCTCCAACTTCGTTACATAACGGTTCACCATACGTGCATGCTACGGGACTTGCAAACCTCAACACAAGTATTTCTCAATTTCACAATTACTCAACTAGCACAACTCTAATATCACCACCTTTATATCGCAAAACTATTGCAAGGAATCAAACATATCATATTCAGTGATCTACAGGTTTCATGTAGGATTTTATGACTAACCATGTGAATGACCAATTCCTGTCATCTCTCTAAACTGATATAAGTGAAGCAAGAGAGTTTAATTCTTTCTACAAAAGATATGCCCACGCTCTAACAATTATAGGTGAAGCAAAAGAGCATTCTACAAATGGCGGTTTTCTATGTGAAGAGAAACAGGCAATCCAAACTTCAAATGATATAAGTGAAGCACATGAAGCATTTATAAAGCCATACTCAAAAGATTTAAGTGAGGTGCAATGAGAATTCTATAAATCAACCAAGGACTATCTCATACCAGCATGGTGCATAAAATAAAAGTGAAAACTAAATGCAAAAGATGCTCTAAGACTTGCACATATCGCATGAACGAAACAAATACGAAAACATACCGATACTTGTTGAAGAAAGAGGGGATGCCTTCCGGGGCATCCCCAAGCTTAGACGCTTGAGTCACCTTGAATATTTACTTGGGGTGCCTCAGGCATCCCCAAGCTTGAGCCCTTGCCTCTCTTCCTTTTTCTCATATCGAGACCTCCTCGTTTAGATACTTCATCCACACAAAACTTTAACAGAAAACTCGGTAAGATCCGTTAGTATAATAAAGCAAATCACCACTCTAAGTACTGTTGCAAACCAATTCATATTTTGTTTTTGCATTGTGTCTACTGTAATATAACTTCTCCATGGCTTAATCCACTAATATAAATTGATAGATTCATCAAAACAAGCAAACTATGCATCAAAAACAGAATCTGTCAAAAACAGAACAGTCTGTAGAAATCTGAACATCCACCATACTTATGGTACCCCAAAAATTCTACAAAGTTAGGAAAAATAAACAAGTTGTATAGAAAGACAGTGCAAAAGGAATCAGAACCAATTGACATTCCAGTTCAAAATGTAAAATCGCGCACTTCAGCCAAAGTTTCTATCCTGCACCATACAAACCAACAAGCATTGTAAACATCCTAAAGGCAAACCTTGGCACATTATTTTTATAATACAATGGAATTATACAAGGGGATAATTATTTTTGTTAAAAAGTTTCTGTAATTAAGACTCACAAAGTTTTTGTGAGCATGAACAAAGTTCAAGGAGCTCTCCCACTTCAACAATGCTTGTCTCTCTCACTTCCACTTTCCTTTTTGAAAAGTTTTTGGGTTCCCCTCTTTATTTATTTATTTGTTTTTAAACTATATGAAAGCACTCAACAGAAATAAATGACTCTCTAAAACTTCCGGGTTGTCTCCCTGGCAGCGCTTTCTTTAAAGCCATTAAGCTAGGCATTTAGTGCTCAAGTAATGAATCCGCCCAGATCCCAAGGTATATCAAAGCCAATTTTAATTAACAATGATTTGTAATTTAGTAGTGAGCACAAAGCAACATATATCAAGCAATGACGAAGTCTAACTCTCTTCCTATGCATCGACATATCATAAAAGAACAATTCATGCACACCAAGTAAAGGCCAATGCATAGTATAAGCAGTTTCTTGCAATTCTATCATGTTGGAAACATAGAGAGGTGGAGATATAGTTCCTCTCTCATAATAATTGCAAGTACGAGCAGCAAGCACATGCATATTATATCTATCAAAATCATCATGTGTAGTAGTAAAAGGCAACCCATCAATATAATCCTTAATAAGCACAAACTTCTCCGATATAGTGTAGTCGGGAGAATTCAAAAAGATAATAGGACTATCATGCATGGGTGCAATAGCAACAATTTTATGTTTAACATAAGGAACTATAGCAAGTTCATCTTCATAAGCATAATTCATATTGGCATCTTGGCCACAAGCATAGCAAGCATCATCAAAAAGGGATATTTCAAGAGAATCAACGGGATCATAGCAATCATCCTTCGGTAAGCACGAAGGGGAATTAAACAATGTATGAATTGAAGAGTTACTCTCATTAGAAGGTGGGCACGGGTGATCAATCCGCTCTTCCTCCTTTGTTCTTCGCTCTCTTTATCATCTTTTTCATCGAATGAGCTCACAGTTTCATCAATTTCTTCTTCCATAGCTTCCTGCAAAATATTAGTCTCTTCTTGGACAGCGGAGAATTTCTCAATATATAGTTTAACATAGGCATTAGAAGCATAATTATCATAACAATATTCAAGTATGGCAAAATTTTCAGATTTGTAGAGAGTAGCATCATACTTTTCAATCAAAGAAGCAATTTCATAAGCACCCTTAAAAGCAACAAATTATTCAATTTGTTGAACATCATAGTAATTATAAACACCCTTAGCATATGAAGATACGATTCCATTATCAATAAACTCACATTGGTAGGGAAGGTGTTTCTTAGGGTTTTCAGAACAACAAGTAATATCATATATTTCACATAATTCCAAGCATAGCATTGCAAACGATGAATTTGATCCTGTAAAAGTTTCCATTTTTCAGATATATGGTGTCGCACATAACAAGCATGCTCATCTAAAGATTTGCTCTCAACTAAGCTAGTTGGGGTTTCAGCACGAGCACAAAGGGATCGAAGATGATCCAAGTAAAAAGCTTCAGTAGTGTGATAGATTTTGAGTGGTTCTTCAACCATTGGTTCAGTAGGTACAACTAATTTTTTTTGGTATTTTGCGTTTCCTACCCATAACTAAAGATAGAAATTTAAAACAACTAAGAACAGCAAATAAAAATTACTTAGTGATAAAGCAAACAAGCACACACGAGAATATTCACTCCACGCTATGACTCCCCGGCAACGACGCCAGAAAAAGGTCTTGATAACCCGCAAGTATACAGGATAGTTGTAGCCTCTTTCGATAAGTAAGAGTGTCGAACCCAATGAGGAGCTAAAGGTAGAACAAATACTCTCTCAAGTCCTATCGGCCACTGATACGACTCTACGCATGCTTGACATTCGCTTTACCTAGAACAAGTATGAAACTACAAGTACTTTGTAGGTGTGATAGGATAGGTTTGCAAGATAATAAATAACACGTAAATATAAACTAGGAGCTGTTTAGATAAAGATGCAATAAAGTAAACAAAGCGAGTGTGGAAAAACGGTGGTAGGAGTTGTGAAAGTGTCCCTAAGCAATTGACTACGTTGCTAGACCGATAGCAAGTTTTATGTGGGAGAGGCATAAGCTAACATACTTTCTCTTCTTGGATCATGTGCACTTATGATTGGAACTCTAGCAAGCGTCTGCAACTACTAAAGATTCATTAAGGTAAAACCCAACCATAGCATTAAAGCATCAAGTCCCCTTTACCCCATACGCAACAATCCCCTTACTCGGGTTTATGCTTCTGTCACTCAAGCAACCCACCATAAAAGAATCATGAACGTATTGCAACACCCTATAGTGGGAATCCCTCACGTTTGCGCGACACGGAGGGCACAATAGGACAGCAACATAACCACAAGCAAATTAAACCAATCATAGCAATTCATCAATCACCGGTAGGACAACGAAAATCTACTCAGACATCATAGGATGGCAATACATCATTGGATAATAATATGAAGCATAAAGCACCATGTTCAAGTAGAGGGTACAGCGGGTTGCGGGAGAGTGGACCGCTAAATATAGAAGGGGGAAGGTGATGGAGATGTTGGTGAAGATGACGGCGGTGTTGGTGAAGATCGCGATGATGATGATGGCCCCCGACGGCGTTCTGGCGCCACCGGAAGCAAGGGGGAGAGGGCCCCCCCTTCTTCTTCTCCTTCTTCTTCCTTGACCTCCTCCCTAGATGGAAGAAGGGTTTCCCCTCTGGTACTTGGCTCCCGTGGCTTTGGAGGGGTGAGAGCCCCTCCAAGATTGGATCTATCTCTCTGTTTCTACGTTTTCAGATTCTGCCCCTTCACCGTTTCTTTTATATCCGGAGATCCGTAACTCCGATTGGGTGAATCTTTCGCCCAGTTTTTTCTCATAAAATTAGCTTTCTTGCGGCAAAAGAAGAGCGTCAACCGCCTTGCGGGTGGCCCACGAGAGTGCCAGGCATGCCCGGGGGGTGGGCGTGCCCCCCTGTCTCGTGGCCACCTCGACACTGTTTCGCATTGATTCTTCCTCCGAAAAATCCCAAATATTCCAAAATAATTCTCCGTCCGTTTTTATCCCGTTTGGATTCCGTTTGATATTGGGTTTCTGCGAAACATAAAACATGCAACAAACAGGAACTGGCACTGGGCACTCGATCAATATGTTAGTCCCAAAAATAGTATAAAAAGTTGCCAAAAGTATATGAAAGTTGAATAATATTGGCATGGAATAATAAAAAATTATAGATACGACGGAGACGTATCAATCCTCTTCTTTTTAAATGCACATCCGCGGCTCCGTTCGCATACACTCTCTCTCGCATATCTTTGGTTGCCTTCTCTGCCTCTTTGCTTTCTCTAAGTGTAGAAGAATACACAGACAGAAAGAAAAACTTGGTAGCCACTTTCACTCGTGATTTTGGTCGATTTAGAGTTGGATTTCGAAGATGATGATGTTGAAGAAAAGATAGATTAAGGTAAGATCTATCCATTTTTGTTGGTTTCGTTCGCATGCATGATGTTTTCGTTCTGTTTGATTAGTTCCTAAGTGTGTATTCTCTGTTGTTTTAGGCATAATTTTAGCACTTAGAGGAGTCATTTGGAGTCATTTAGAGCTTGAGGAGTAGGATTTGCGTAGCGAAAGTGAACTACGAAGTTGAAGATCAAGGTATGAGCTTTGCAATACATGGAATTTTTTGTGCATGTACGATGGTAATTAGTTAGTCTTTTAGCTCGTCATTAGCTATGCGATGTTAGTGCTTAGTGGTTAGAAATAATTTCAGACGATAGATACACCATATATAATATTTTTTTAGAAGAGTAGGTTGAAGATGTTGTATCTATGTTAGGTGCGTCCATTAGTATTGACATGCGAGAAATCTTAATACGGTAATTAAGAAAAAACTTGTACTGTAATTGTTTATTGCATGTGGTATGTTATTTCATGTGGTATGTTTATTAATAAGTCTATAGTTTGGAAGTCGTAGGTCTACTTTGTTATGTCGCAATAATCTAAATTTTATATATTAAGATTATGTGCTAATGTACTTGATGATGTATGTAATTAGATAAAATAATTCATCTTAGTAGCAAACAAGGATGAGATGACGTGATTGAAGAAATTGTGTTTCCATCTTTGTTGTCCCTTTTGAGGGGATGGCCACATACATGCAAGTGCTATTTTCATACTTTTCATAGCAGAAAGAAAAATCCATGTGTAATATTGATGTTCATGTGATAATAGGTTGAGACCGTTCATATAGTATTGGTGACCGAAATTTATTCGAGCCATTTGGACTCTTAATTGCATTCGCAAGCACATCCATATTGGTGCTAAGGTATAAAATGACACCGTAATTTTGTTAATATTTTTTATATTGATGTACTGTTGTGAATAATGTGCATGCCGCTGCAAATATTATTATTTGTAAATAAATAATTGCTATCGTATGATATGAAAAAATTATATAAAGCCGGAAGAAATTAAATGTTTTACTCATATGATATTAAAATGTTATTATCGTACTATTATGTTTAGTGGTTGTTTGGATAGTGAGTAATTACCATCGGTTTTGTCATAACCTGCTGTGAGAAAATTAGTTTTTACTAATAGTCGTTTTTACTCTCGTAGATGAGTTTGAGAAAAAATAGATCTTTAAATACACGTTAACCAAACAACCCCTTAAAGTCTAAGCAAATGATTCTAGAAACAAACCGAATATTTGTAACGAAAATACGGTTATTATTTTAGTCGTATGATATGTAAATGTTGTCATCGTTACTAAATGTTCAGTTACTAATTATTTGAAATATAAACATGTATGGTGGTTAGGTACTATGGAAAATTTAGTAGTATACTATGGGAACGTCTTACGCGACGGTCCTTTCGGGGTGAATGTGTCCTTGTGCGAGTCGACTACAGTTGTAGTGAGAGACATGGTCAACGTGGGTTACGCAGCAGTTAGAAGGTGCATCCAAGCGGTGTTTAGCCCAGGGATGAAAAAAATGACAATGGAGGCCTTTGTCGTTGACGGAGGAAATGATGGGACAATTGCCCGTTGGGGTTTGCGGCCTGTCACAGGTAATCGGTCGTGGGGGCCGTACATGAGGTTTGCAAGCAATCCCAATAACTCAATGTATGGTCAGCCGATGGTGTATGTGGAGTTCATTTCAGTCACTGATGTTGCCGGATGAAGTAGCAGGGGTGGTGAGGTCGAGTTGGCCATCACATCAGCCCCTAGCGTCGGCCCATCGGAACCGACGGGCGGCCAGCCTGTGTATGACACAGGATATTGGTCTGCGGCCGTTGACATGAGCGAACACGTGGAGGGATTGCCGGAGCGCTAGATGATGATGACCATTCTTCTGCGTCTTCGGAGTCAAGCGAAGAAGAAGATGTTCCTCCTCAGAGGGCGGTCGCAGCGGCACTGCAACCAGGGTTTTTACAGGATATGAGCATCACCAACGAATTTCACTCTGCTTCTGGCCTATGAGCGGGGAGCCTGGAGGTTGGGCAAGTTTTCCCAGACAAAAAGTCTGCTTACGAGGCAATGGGTAGCTATGCAATCGGCATCCACCGCCAACATAGAGTGAAGCAGTCTGATAAAAAAAGAGTTGAGGGTCATATGCATCCACACCGCGAAAGGTTGCCGCAGAAGAGTTCTCGCTAGACTGAAGCCTGGGGTATGTCAGTCATGGCATATCAAAAAATAGTGGAGCATACCTGTGAGCAAACTAGGACTCTTTCAAATCACTGCAATGTGACAGCAAAATATGTGGCACAGACGATGGAAACGATTGTGCAGGAAAGTCTCAACATTAGTGTTAGGGCTCTACAAAAAGATGCAGAGGATCAAATTGGCTTCCCTATTAGCTACAGCAAGGCTAGGCGTGCGAAGAAAAATATATTGAAGAACTTGTATGGTACCTATGAGGAGGCCTATTCTTATGCCCCTAGAATGCTTCATCAGATAGCAAGCGCTAATAAGGGACTCAAGTTTGGCGGAGAGAACGTCCAAACCCAATGAACCCGGGTGAGCTAATCCTGGACCGCTTATTCTGGGCATTCGCCCAGACTATACAAGCCTTCAGGCACTGTCGCCCGGTATTATCAGTTGATGGTACCTTTCTCACTGGAAAGTACAAGGGCACACTATTGGTGGTAATTGCAGTGGATGCAAATAATCAGCTTCTTCCTATTGCATATGCATTGGTCGAGAGCGAGAACAAAGATAGCTGGTTGTGGTTCCTGAGCTGCATGAAGGTGGGTGTCGTGAAAGAGCGTGAAGGTGTTTGCATCATCTCTGATCGCAACACTGGATTATTAAGCGCTCTTGACATAATTAAGGCATCGGAAGAAGAGTGGGGCTGGCCCGATCTAGAGGGAAGGCGGTGCATGAGGCATTTGGCAGCAAACTTTTACTCCAAATTCAAAAATAAGGATTGGTTCAAGTTATTCAAGAGGATGTGCATGCAAAAATTTGAAGCCAAAATGAAAACGATCTGGGCAGGTATCAATGGTGAGATCGACCGCGTGGCCTTGCCGTAGAGAGAAGACCGGAGGGGTCGTAGGACGCCCATAAATTTGAGCCAGTGGATCGGCGAGAATTGCCCTTATTTGGATAAGTGGGCGCAGGCTCACGACACCGGGGCTCGGTATGGAATAATGACCAGCAACATGTCAGAGGTGTACAATGGTGTTCTTAAAGGGGTGCGAGCACTGCCTATCACAACCCTAATTGAAGAAACTTGGAACCGGACCCTGTCATACTTTGCAGACAGGGTCACTGTCGCCAAAGCACAAGTTGAATTGAACAAGCCATGGTCCGAGAAGATGCAAAGACATCTGGACGAGAAAGCAAAGAAGTCCCAAAGTCATGGCTGCAGGAAAGTGGACGCACTTAGGAATAAGTGGGAGGTCAATGTGCGAGCCAAGTACGTTAAGGGTCACCACAAAGGATCAAAAAATTAAGTTGTCACCCTCGGCTCAACCTCCTGTGAGTGCACTTGTAACAAGCCCAAGCTTGAGGGCTACCCTTGTAGTCATGTGCTCCGGGCGGCTGCTGATCAAAAAATCAGCGTCGAGCCATACATATCGTCGTACTTCAACATGTACAATCTATACAACACTTGGAACGGTGAGTTCTGGGCTTGGGGCATTGATATGAACTACAAAATGTTGTGTCCAGATGGGCCGAAATGGGTTCCGAACACCGACTTGATGAGAACCGCAAAGGGATGACGTCAGTCTAAGCATTATCGCAATGACATGGACCATAGCCAGATGGGAGAACCAAGGCGATGTCGCGTTTGCAGGTGTCCTGGATATTCACGCAGAGAATGTCCGTATCGAGCCAACAACAATGCATGATGTTGATATATATGTACTCGCTATGTCTACTTATATTTCTACTCGTTATGTGTACTTATATTAAATTTAAATTAAATCTCTTTGTATTATTGTACTCATGATGTTAACTTCAGATAATTAATGTAAATCATATCTCTTTGTATTTTAAGTTAATTTTGGTTTGCATTTGTATTTGTGTCTTCCTCGTAATTTATATTTGTATGTCTGTGTGCAGGTTATGGGTGAAGTGCCAGTGCTTTTGCAGGGGCCCCATGATGCTGGCCACTGTTGCCACCTATTTTTGAACCCAAATACTAAGCATGATTATCGGCCTTTTAGACTTCGAACCATAAAGAAAACATGGTCAATACACAATTCTTTCCTTGCTCAACTTGACGCATATGGAATACAAGGTTTTGCTAGGCTCACATCATGCGACGACCAAGTACGTTTGGACCAATCCCTTTTGACATCCGCCGTTGACCGGTGGAGACCTGAAACCCACACCTTTCACTTTCTTTTTGGGGAGCTTGCACCTACACTGAAAGATGTTTCTATGATCACTGCTCTACCAATTAGAGGTGAGCCGTTAGTCTCTCCACGAGTGTCTCCATCTTGGCATTAGATATAGCAGCCCGTCTTGGGATGGAAATGCCAGAATCACAACGTTCTGGTGGCCCTCGGGGCATCCCACTCGTCTGGCTTCGTGATAACTTTCGTATTTTATCTAGCTTCACCAATGAGGAGACGAGAAAAAGACATTTGTTTGCGTATTTGTTGTGGCTCCTTGGGACTCTGTTTCCAAATTCACATGGGGACTGGTCTCATCTAGATTGTAGAGAATATGGTAGATGAACCTTTACCAGAGCAGCCAAAATACAGCTTCGGTTCTGGCATGCTATCTCATACATATAGAGGCTTGTGTGATGCCACATAAAAAACCTCTTTCGCACAAAAAGCTCCATTACTTTGTGTCGCCTACGAGTTTCTACAGTTGTGGTCCTGGGAATACCTCCCTGTAGGACGACCTCATATAGTACAACCCGTACACCCATACAACTTTAGCGAGGGTGGCAGTGCAACTATGGCCACCAGGTGGACAAAGGCACATAAATGTTATTCTCCAGATATTGCAAAAAATTGTTACCCTATGTACCACCAGCAGTTTGAGATACTTGATGAGGTAGAAGTCATATGGAACCCGTGGACTCAGGACCAGCTAGAAGTGGTCTTTGATGCTCGACCCTTCACACCAGGCATCTTGAGCGATAGTGCATTCTGGCTGACTCGCTGCAACTTATTGTTCCTGTGGTGTGTTGAGCCTTACAACCCAGAGCGTGTAATGAGACAGTTCGGTCTCTATCAAGAAATTCCACCACCTTTTCCAAGACATATCGATGAGGAAACCCATAAGTAAGATGTGACCTCCCTAAATAGTTAGTGTCTTTTTTAATTTACTAAACTCACACTTTGTTACATAATTTGCATGCTAACCAATATGGGCAGGGGTTGGAGTTTATACGATTGGAGGGAACACAACATTCAATGGGTACACAAGTGGGAAAATGAAGCGCTAGCAGATATAGTGCATCAACTTAAGTATATTTTATTTACATTATTTTATTATGATGATCATACGATGCGTGAAGATGCTTTGCTTTCATCACAACAGTTTATGTAATTATTTAATTTTGCAGACTGTACGATGGAAGTACAGATCAAGCATACAAGCAGTGGTACTGCATCAACACACGTGCTAGCCTGGCCAGTCAGCCAGCTACTATACCAACACATCTCACAGAGGAGGAGCATGCGTGGAGACGTATTGAGCTACATGCAGCTTACTATCGTGACCAGATGGTAATCACTTGTAACTTTTTTAGGTCCATCATTTCATAATCATTTGAACCAAATAACATCCAAATATTGTTCAGCTTGAAAGTTGCAACGAAGTAGGGCAGATGGCTGCGGAAAGCATGCCGGCCCAGGGCCCAGCTCGCAAGTCATTCAACAAATGTTTTCAACAATACATGGCAACAAAGTTCAGATGCGGTAGAGGCGACGACATTATCACTGGAGCGTACAACATGCCGGTAGCGAGGTCAGCCAGACCGAGTGCGGCGCCGTCGTCCAGACCGAGTGAGGCGCGTACGAGCCATGGGCAGTGGGGGGAGGGTCCGAGTACTAGAACGACATTGCCACGACATGACTCATCTCTACCACTGCATCGCTCTTCTTCGGTGCAGCTTCGTCAGGGGCAGACATCTCAGGACCATGGCACGGGCTTGGATTCGATGCCCGAGCATACTCTTTCCCCTAACCCATATGCGTAAACAGGATATGACGCATACACCCAAGGTGAGGGATCTCAGTCGTATCTCTCCACACGAGGGATCTCCATGCCCGAGGAGACTCATGTACCAGATTTAAACCAGTACCACGTACAATGGCCAGAGAATATAGACGAGGGATCTGATCAGGTAGTCATGTTTACATTTTAATGCATTTACAATGATAACATATATTATCCTCTAACAGTTTGTTTACAATGTTTCTATGTGCAAGGCATACCTGATGTTAATTGGGACGATGAGAACACCCAATGTGGCGTCAACATAGGCGTCCGTGGAGCATCACATGATCATGGCGACACGGTTACATCATTAGTTACGGAGTTCTTCGGAGGGGACGTTATTGGCCCATCTTTTATTCCCGCGGAGTCACAACCATATGCCTACAATTACGCTTCAGGTTCGCAACAAGGATTCCCGACTCCACCACCTACGTAGGACTCGCAGACACATGAAGTCGAATTGGAGTACGGCCGCGGTCTTCGTGTAACTCGGCCACCTAATCGCTTGTCACTTTCCGGTCGTAAGGAAAGGCCAGGTGGTCGTCGTAAACTAGGGTGATTCATCTATCCACGTGCGCGACCCATTGTATCTACATATGTCAGTATCAGACTTTTCGATCTGAACATCTATGTATGCTGAAATAAAAATGCACCAGTCACGAACAATTTTTCCTGCCTATATCTCCCGCCATACTATCCCGCTCCATTCTTCGGCTTATGTTTTCGCGCAACCCTTTCCCCTCAATATTTTCCCGCCAACGCTTTCCCTCCATATGTTCCCTCCACCCGTTTCCTGCCAACCCCTTCCCGCCATATCTTCCTGCCACCCGTTTCCCGCCAACCCCTTCCTGCCATATGTTCCCGCCAACCCTTTCCCGCCATACTGTAGTCGTTCTTTCCCGCCATTTTCTCCTCTCTACCTATAAAAACCCCTTCAGACGGAGGTGGATAAGCATTCGAGTGTAGTGTAGTCAAAATGTCCCATTATCCTTTCGATCGTAGTTTTCACCCTGGCATGAGCAGGACTATTCTGAGGCTAGCTACCAATTTCAGGATGGACAATAGGATAGTTCCATGGGATGAACTCACCGGTAGTGACACCATAATGAATGAGTTGGCTCACCAATTATGTAGGTCTGGGTGGCCTGATAGGACCTATGAGGAGGTACGTAAAGAACTTCTTAGATTGCATGCAAGGTGGAAGAAGGTAAGAGTGAAACTTTCAGAAGGACTGCAGAAAAGCATCCATTTTTATGGACTGAGGAGAGCGAGGACGAAGATGATACCTTCATGCCACCGCTTACGGGTTCTGCATCATCAAAGGGCAAGAGTTTTGCATCGTCTAAGGGCAAGAGTACTGCATCCTCGAAGAGCAAGAGTTCTGCATTGTCCAAGGGTAAGAGTTTTGCATCATCGAAGGGCAAGAGTTCTGCATCGACGGAGGATGACGATGATGCCTTCATGTAGTTTTTAAGCTGTATTCTAGTTCTACCATTTAATTCAGATGTACTTGCATTATTAGTTTGTACTCTCTTATTGTAGGGCATTATGTTCTATCTTAATTTCATTTTGCAGTTGTTGCACGATGTTCGATATTAGTGGAGGGAAAGAAAATGCCACTACTTTATTCTAAAACTATATATTTTTTCCATTACGACATGGTACAACTGAAAATAAGATACATCATAGAATTGAAATAAAGCTACATTTAACTACTGAAATAAAGCTACATTAAACTACAGAAATAAAGATACAAATGATTGCGAAATTTAAAATACTACCACAGGAATCTACTGAGTCCAGCGTGGATATTTTCCTTTTCCATCGCCAGCTTCTTCTGCTGCCTTGGCCTCACGAGTCCTTTCTTTCTTTCTCTGCCTCTCCGCCTCACGAACCTCCTTTCGCTGTCGTTCCTGCTCCTCCATGCGACGAGCCTCTTCCCTGTTTTTCTTTCCTAAATCCTGAAAAAACGGTGTTGCTCCACATAATATTCTTTTAACTCTCTCTCTCTTGCTCTGCTTTCTTCTTAGCTTCCACCTTCTCGCGTCGCTCTTTCGCATAGAAACTATTCCATGCACAGGCACTTCTTTCACGAATCTCAGTCACTGCCCAAGCCGGCATCTCCGTGTCAATCGAATGATAGTACATGCACAGAGGCAGAGGAGACTACAACAAGAAACAAGAATATTATTAAAGAATCTATCAAAATACCAACAATATCTATTTGTGATGGTTAAAGCATACCAGAGGCTTGTCGTACTCTGAAATAGCTATGGGTGGATCTTCCTCATAATTGGCGCACATGAAAAACTTCATGCCCAACCAATCTGAAAAATTTGTAACCTCCTTCACCTTGCAAAGATTGCCACATCAACACCGCAGGACTGCCACCCCCAGAGGCAAATTTGCATTCTTCATTTTCCTCGGCCTAATGCTTTGATCCGAGCAAGGCAAACTCATATCGACTGAAAAAATGTGTTACCCACTTTGCACAGTGGCGATTTCGAGGATGGATGGACAAGAGCCTCGGTGTCTCCTTTTACAAGCTCAGACGATAAATGACGGCGAGAAAATTAAGCGGGAAATTTTAGGATCCCTGTAGTGTCGGCACAACAGCTTCCTGCAGCATCGGATTCCCGCAGCGAGTGACTGATTCCCGCAGTGCCGTCGCATCCGCTCAAGCAATAGCCAGAGCGATTCTCACAGTGCTGTCCCATCCGCTGAGGCAAAAGAAGCTAAAGCAGGATTGATTCCTGGGCGAAAGAACCTAAAGCAGGGCATCAGCATGCATTTTCTCGCGCATGGGAATCACCGCCGTCAGCGTCGCTGTCGCACACGAGAATCAGCGCCGTCAATATCCCCTTGTCCCTTGTAGTAGAGAGGCCGCCTCACCCGGTAGCGGCATGGCCCGCAGTCACGTCGCGAGTGCAGTAGGGCCTGCCGGCCTGCTACTGGCAGGAGCAAGAGGGACCGCCTCACCGAGTGGCGGTAGGGCCCACCAGGCTCGCCCCGTTCTGTCCTGGCTCGTGGAACTGTTCGAACAATGTTATACACCGCGCCGCCGCCTCCTGGGGTGGCGGCAGGGCCCGCCGCCTCCTGGCGTGGCGGCAGGTGCCACGTGTCGCCTGCGCGCCTGCCACCACTAGTTAGGGGGTCCTTTTTGTCCATGTTTTCAGCAAGTGGTCCTTTTTGGCAATTCTGTTGGCCAGGGGGTCCTTTTGAACAAAAATTGGGCGACTCATGCGGGGGGTGGAGAAAGAGGGCGGTTGTCGTTTTGCTGGAAAGGGGATAGTGTTTGTGTAGTGGGATAATGGGTCCAGTGCGTGAGGCTTTGACGATGAAAGACCCATGTCGTCAACCACGTCCCATGGTTCCCGCGCTTGGCACACCCTTTTTGCACGTCTTCTGGCTCCCGTCCGTGGTGCTCTCTCTTGCTTCGTCAGCCACAGTGCCAGTCGGACGGCTCACGCACGCGCACGCGCACGCACCGTACTGGTTGACTTACACCAAGGTTTGAAAATACCCACATTGAAAACAGAAGGTCCACAGGTCATTCAACCAGAAAAAACAGAGAAAAGGTAACAAAATTTACCATGCAGTCAACTGATCCAACGACCAACAATAAAAGTCAAACGCCATCCGACGGCCACGAACGATGCGCACGGGAGAAGCTCCATGGAGGAGGGTCGGCTAGCATCCTTATAGGTTAGAATTTACCCACCTACAAAATTGTACACTACGGCCAATGTTCTCACCGTAAGAACTCGAACTACACGTAAAAAGAAAAGAACTCCAACTAAATTACATTTCAATCAATTCCAAAGAGGGCAACTATTTTGGGCCCAAGTGTTCGAATCAAACAAAGCAAACACTTTCAGCCATCCAAGATGGACCCTATATTGGGTCGGACTTCACGGGATCCCTGAGTTCAGCCTCAAATTGAGGGGTGAAATAGGAGTGTCCGGGCATCTGTCTTATCGGATCCGACAGCCCAGACACATGCCAAAAACCCTACCTTGTCTCCTCCTTTTCCCACACCCCCTTCTCTCTTCCTGCACTCGAGCTTGATGCGACGCCAGATCCACCTCGAGCATTGCTGCCGCCGCTGCAATGGATCTCTCCGGCCTGACAAACCCAACCTCGTCCAACATCTTTGAGGTGCAGTGATGACTATCTAAGACATGGGATTTGTTAAGTGTTGTTGAAAGGTGTAGTCATCACTGACAGACGAGACCGGTCAGTGATGACTATCTAGGACTGACCGGCCTCTAGACATGACCGGTCAGCATTACAAAATCAATGGCTTAGGATTATTACTCTAATGGTCGATAATTGATTTTTAGTGGCAAGCCCATTGAGTTGACTCTTTGAGTACGACCTAGTTGTTTTTCATGTTATTTGTATATATTTGGTTCTTCCTTGAGTTGCGTACTAGTGCGATCACAGAAATAAACAAATGTATTTCTACCCTTACCAAACAAATAAACAAATGTACTTCTACCCATATATGGGACTAGACATAAATAAACAAATATTACTTTTACAAGGTGTGAGACACCCCAAATAAACAAATACACTCCTATGCTAATATGATAATAAGACTATTGTAATGACACAAACTATAAATGCGAGTATGCAATTTCAACTCAAAATCATGGTCTTTGTTATAGTTTCTCTATCCAACCAATTTATCCAGTTCTATGTTAGAATAGATGACGGCAGACAGCTTGCAATCCAACACAATGGTGGATATTGTCCTGCTACCTAATCCACGATCGTGTGCATTCAACTTACTCATACAACTCAGAAAAGAACTTACTCGCGGCCATTCTAATATGTTTTAAATTCAAAATGTTATCCCACTGTAAATCTTACAAAAGACCTACTATGATCGTGGAGACTTTTCAGTGGCTACAACATGATCTTTTGTTATATTTACGCTCTCTTTTTAATTGCTCCTAAGCCGGCGATAACTCCTCATTTTTATGGCTTCATAGCAATGCACAGGCATTGTGCTAGTATAACAGAGTGTGGAATATATAAGATAAAATATAAGGCACACGACATGTAGGTGCTAAAACAAGAAGATGTTCGGTTCTACGTTAGGTGCATCGGCTGCAAAATAAATTTTTCCTACGCGCAGAACAACCAGGAACATGCTACGAGAATGTATCACAGATCGTTACCACTAGACGCGTAGTGCCGTGCGGCGGAAGTAGGGTTGGGTCAACGTGTCCGGAGTCGTCTCCTCCTCGCTCGATCTCCCTCGAACAGCCGATCATCGGATCCCACATACAGGTTCGCCGGAGCGGCGCAAGTGCATCGCCTCTAATGGTATCTGCACATGTAGGAGGAACACTGTGCGGCGGACTGCTAGGTCCGATCACACAGTCGGCGGTGAGTGGATGTGGCTACTTGCAACACATGCAAAGCCCTAGTAACGGCACCGAAATGATCAATCGAAACCTTATGCCAAACCTCCACTATATGTATGCATCCGTCATGGGCTCAATACTTGGGCCTCACATGGTCCCTAAATCCCAAAGTTTGTTCGGCTTGGATCCGAGTCCGAGTAGGATCACATCTGACTCGTGGAGTCGGATCCGGCCTCACAGGTTCCTTCCCTTAAGCGCGTGACCCCTTAGGTTCAAGTCGGCTTGGTTGCAGGCCAGATCACCTCCGACTTGCTCGGCTGGTAGCGGCCTCTAGCAAAGCGTGCTGACCACCAAGTAGACAATGAAGCCGGTTGGCGAACCTATACAACATGTCACACTTCTGTCCCTTTGCCACAGGATATATGTTGTTGGGCTCGAAGGGGAGTCCTTCATCCTTGTGCTAGCCCGACCACTTTCTCGTTCGAGTGATGCCGACCACAAACCGTGTTATCTCATAATCCTTGTCGCATGGTTATGCTTATCTTGGTAGGATCACACGAGGGGCCCAGAGTATATCTCTCCTGGTCGAAGGGGCAAATCCCATCTTGCTCAACTATGTCTCACAGCATGGGTCTGGACAAGACAAAAACCTACCTTTATAACTACCCAGTCACGGAGTAGCGTTTGGTTGGCCCAAAGCAGGTCTGTCACCGTCCCGGGTACGTTTGCTAGCTAAGGTCTTAGGACATAGAACGTATTGTTGGGAAACTTAGCATGCAATTTCAAAAAAAATTCCTACGATCATGCAAGATCTATCTAGGAGATGCATAGCAACAAAGGGGGAAGAGTGTGTCCACGTACCCTCGTAGACCGAAAGCGGAAGTGTTTAACAACGCGGTTGATGTAGTCGAACTTCTTCTAACTCCGCCCGATCAAGTACCGAATGCACGACACCTCCGAGTTCTGCACACATTCAGCTCGGTGACTTCCCTCGCCTTCTTGATCCAGCAAGATGTTGATGTAGTATATGAGTTCCGTCAGCACGACAGCGTGGTGACGATGATGGTGAAGTGATCCTAGCAGGGCTTCGCCTAAGCACCACGAAGATATGACCGAGGGTGTAAACTGTGGAGGGGGGCGCCGCACACGGCTAGGCAATTGTCTGTTGTGTCTTCTAGGTGCCCCCTCCCCACATATATATAGCTGGGAGGGGGAGAGGACAGAAGGCGCCCAAGGGCTAGCCGCCGGCTCCCTTGGGGCTTTCCTTGTCCTGCGCCCCCCTTTCCATGTATGCATGAAGAGGAGGGAAAGAGGGGGGTGAGGGAAGGAAGTGGGAATCCTAAATCCACCTTTCCTTTCCCTTCTCCCCTTTCCTTGTCCACCTCATATGGCCCTATAGGGCGCACCAGCCCCTTGTGGGTTGGTGCGTTCCTTCACAAGGCCCATATGGCTCATAGGATTGCCGGGGGTACCCAAAAAGGCAGTGCTTAGGAGGCGCTTAGGCATGCCTAGGCGCTAGGCAACGGCCAAACGCCTCGCCTAGGGCATAAGCTAAAGTATAGGTAGAGCAACTAAGAAATTCTCTACCCAAGCGAGAATTCATGGCATATTGCACTGATATGCCAAAAGGGCCATATTCCAATTGTAGTAGCTGGTAGTTGACATACTTATATGCCCTAAATTAATAAAACACACATGTAATAACCACACATACACCGTGATAGTAAAAATTATATAACCGCCTAGGATGCGCCTAGGGCGCTTAAGCACCGCCTAGGCACCACGTGAAGGCCAACCACCTCGCTTATGCCTACCGCTTTTTCCAACCTTGCTAGGGATACGGTGTTTTGTCTATGTATCCACACATGTATCAAGTTTCCGGTTAATACAATTCTAGCATGAATAATAAACATTTATCATGGTATAAGGAAATATAAAATAACAACTTTATTATTGCCTCTAGGGCATATTTCCTTCAGTCTCCCACTTGCACTAGAGTCAATAATCTAGTTCACATTGCCATGTGATTTAACACCAATAGTTCACATCTTTATGTGATTAACACCTATAGTTGACATCGCCATGTGGCCAACGCCCAAAGGGTTTACTAGAGTCAATAATCTAGTTCACATTGCTATGTGATTAACACCCAAAGAGTACTTAAGTGTGATCATGTTTTTCTTGTGAGAGAAGTTTAGTCAACGGGTCTGCCACAATCATATCTGTATGTACTTTGCAAATCTATGTTTACAATGCTCTACATGAAGCTACTCTAGCTAATTGCTCCCACATTCAATACGTATGTAGATTCAAACTTAGAGTCATCTAGATTGGTGTCAAAGCTTGCATCGACATAACTCTTTACGATGAACTCTTTATCACCTCCATAATCGAGAGACATTCCCTTAGTCCTCTTAGGTAACTAAGGATAATTTTGACCACTATCTAGTGATCTACTCCTGGATCACTATTGTACCCCCTTGCCAAACTCATGGTAAGGTACACAATAGGTCTGGTATACAACATGGGATAGAACCTATGGTTGAGGCATAGGGAATGACTTCCATTCTCTTTCTATCTTCTGTCGTGGTCGGGCTTTGAGTCTTACTCAACTTCACACCTTGCAACACAGGCAAGAACCCTTTCTTTGACTGATCCATTTTGAACTTCTTCAAAATCTTGTCAAGGTATGTACTCATCGAATGTTTTATCAAGCGTCTTGATCTATCTCTATATATCTTGATGCCCAATATGTAAGCAGCTTCACCGAGGTCTTTCTTTGAAAAACTCCTTTCAAACACTCCTTTATGCTTTCCAGAAAATTCTACATCATTTCAGATCAACAATATGTCATTCATATATACTTATCAGAAATGTTGTAGTGCTCCCACTCACTTTCTTGTAAATATAGGCTTCTCCGAAAGTCTGTATAAAACTATATGCTTTGATCGACTCATCAAAGCATGTATTCCAACTCCGAGATGCTTGCACCAGTCCATAGATGGATCACTGGAGCTTGCACACTTTGTTAGCACCTTTAGGATCAACAAAACCTTCTCGTTGCATCATATACAACTCTTCTTTAATAAATCCATTAAGGAATGTAGTTTTGACATCCATTTGCCAGATTTCATAAAATGCAGCAATTGCTAACATGATTCAGACAGACTTAAGCAACGATACGAGTGTGAAAATCTCATCATAGTCAACACCTTGAACTTGTGGAAAACCTTTTGCGACAATTTGAGCTTTGTAGATAGTAACACTACCATCAGCGTCCGTCTTCCTCTTGAAGATCCATTTATTCTCAATGACTTGCCGATCATTGGGCAAGTCCACCAAAGTCCGCACTTTGTTCTTATATATGGATCCCATCTCAGATTTCATGGCCTCAAGCCATCTATCGGAATCTGGGCTCATCACAGCTTCTTCATAGTTCGTATGTTTGCCATGGTCTAATAACATGACTTCTAGGACAGGATTACCGTACCACTCTAGTGTGGAACGTGTTCTGGTTGACCTACGAAGTCCAGTAGTAATTTGATCTGAAGTTTCATGATCATCATCATTAGCTTCCTCTCTAGTTGGTGTAGTCATCATGGGAACATATTTCACCGATGAGCTACTTTCCAAATTGAGAGAAGGTACAACTACCTCATCAAGTTCTACTTTCCTCTCACTCACTTCTTTCAAGAGAAACTCCTTCTCTAGAAAGTTTCCATTCTTGGCAATAAAGATCTTGCCTTCGGATTTGTGGTAGAAGGTGTACCCAATTGTTTCTTTAGGGTATCCTATGAAGACACACTTCTTCGATTTGGGTTTGAGCTTAGCAGGCTGAAGCCTTTTGCCATAAGTGGCAACCCCAAACTTTAAGAAACGATGACTTAGGTTTCTTGCCAAACCACAGGTCATACGGTGTCATCTCAACAGTTTTAGACGGTGCCCTATTTAATGTGAATGCAGCTGTCTCTAATGCATAATCCCAAAATGATAGTGGTACATCGGTAATAGACATCATAGATTGCACCATATCTAATAAAGTACAGTTACGACATTCGAACACACCATTACGCTATGGTGTTCCAGGTGGCGTGAGTTGTGAAACTATTCCACATTTTAAAACGAAGGCCAAACTCGTAACTCAAATATTCGCCTCCGCGATCAGATTGTAGAAACTTTATTTTCTTATTACGATTCTTCTCCACTTCAATCTGAAATTCTTTGAACTTTTCAAATGTTTCAGACTTGTGTTTCATCAAGTAGATATACCCATATCTGCTTAAACCATCTGTGAAGGTCAGAAAATAACGATACCTGTCGCGAGCCTCAACACTCATCGAACTGCATACATCGGTATGTATTATTTCCAATGAGTCATTAGCTTGCTCCATTGTTCTGGAGAACGGAGTTTAGTCATCTTGCTCATGAGGCATGGTTCGCAAGTATCAAATGATTCATAATCAAGTGATTTCAAAAAGCCCATATGCATGGAGTTTCTTCATGCGCTTTACACCAATATGACCTAAATGACAGTGCCACAAATATGTTGCACTATCATTATCAACTTTGCATCTTTTGGCATCAATATTATGAATATGTGTATCACTATGATCGAGAATCAATAAACCATTTACTTTAGGTGTATGACCATAGAAGGTTTTATTCATGTAAATAGAACAACAATTATTCTCTGACTTAAAGGAATAACAGTATCGCAATAAACATGATCCAATCATATTCATGCTCAGCGCAAACACCAAATAACATTTATTTAGGTCCAACACTAATCTCGAAGGTAGAGGGAGTCTGTGATGGTGACTTATCAACCTTGGAATCACTTCCAACACACATCCTCACCTCGCCCTTAACTAGTCTTTGTTCATTTTGCAACTCCTGTTTTGAGTTACTAATCTTAGCAAATGAACCAGTATAAAATACCCTAGGGTTACTGAGGGAGTCCTGGATTAGGGGGTATCCGGACAGCCGGACTATATACTTTGTCCGGACTGATGGAGCGTGAAGATACAAGACTCAAGACTCCGTCCCGTGTCCGGATGGGACTCTCCTTTGCGTGGAAGACAAACTTGGTGATCCGGATATTATATTTCCTTCCTTGTAACCGACTCCATGTAAACCCTAGCCCTCTTCGGTGTCTATATAAACCGAAGAGTTTAGTCCTTAGAGGGATGATCACAATCATAATCATCATAGGCTAGCTTCTAGGGTTTAGCCTCTACGATCTCGTGGTAGATCAACTCTTGTACTACTCATATCATCAATATCAATCAAGCAGGAAGTAGGGTTTTACCTCCATCGAGAGGGCCCGAACCTGGGTAAACATTGTGTTCCTTGCCTCCTGTTACCATTAGCCTAAGATGCACAGATCGGGACCCCCTACCCGAGATCCGCCGGTTTTGACACCGACATTGGTGCTTTCATTGAGAGTTCCTCTGTGTCGTTGCTGCAAGGCTTGATGGCTTCTTCAATCGTCAACAACACGGTCCAGGGTGACACTTTTCTCCCCGGACAGATCTTCGTGTTCGGCGGCTGATAACCCACAAGTATAGGGGATCGCAACAGTTTTCGAGGGTAAAGTATTCAACCCAAATTTATTGATTCGACACAAGGGGAGCCAAAGAATATTCTCAAGTATTAGCAGCTGAGTTGTCAATTCAACCACACCTGGAAACTTAGTATCTGCAGCAAAGTGTTTAGTAGCAAAGTAATATGATAGTGGTGGTAACGGTAACAAAAGTAAAGACAACAAAAGTAATGTTTTTGGTATTTTGTAGTGATTGTAACAGTAGCAACGGAAAAGTAAATAAGCGAGAACCAGTATATGGAAAACTCGTAGGCACCGGATTAGCGATGGATAATTATGCTGGATGCGGTTCGTCATGTAACAGTCATAACATAGGGTGACACAGAACTAGCTCCAGTTCATCAATGTAATGTAGGCATGTATTCCGTATATAGTCATACGTGCTTATGGAAAAGAACTTGCATGACATATTTTGTCCTACCCTCCCGTGGCAGCGGGGTCCTATTGGAAACTAAGGGATATTAAGGTCTGCTTTTAATAGAGAACTAGAACAAAGCATTAGCACATAGTGAATAAATGAACTTCTCAAACTATGGTCATCACCGGAAGTGGTCCCGATTATTGTCACTTCGGGGTTGCCGGATCATAACACAAATAAGGTACTATAGACTTGCAAGATAGGATCAAGAACACACATATATTCATGAAAACATATTATGTTCAGATCTGAAATCATGGCACTCGGGCCCTAGTGACAAGCATTAAGCATAGCAAAGTCATAGCAACATCAATCTCAGAACATAATGGATACTAGGGATCAAACCCTAACAAAACTAACTCGATTACATGATAAATCTCATCCAACCCATCACCGTCCAGCAAGCCTACGATGGAATTACTCACGCACGACGGTGAGCATCATGAAATTGGTGATGGAGGATGGTTGATGATGACGACGGCGACGAATCCCCCTCTCCGGAGCCCCGAACGGACTCCAGATCAGCCCTCCCGAGAGAGATTAGGGCTTGGCGGCGGCTCCGTATCGTAAAACACGATGATTTCTTCTCTCTGATTTTTTCTCCCCGAAAGCCAATATATGGAGTTGGAGTTGGTGTCGGAGGGCCACCAGGGGGCCCACGAGGTAGGGAGGCGCGCCCAGGGGGGCGCCCCCACCCTCGTGGACAGGGTGTGGGCCCCCTGGTCTTCATCTTTTGCGAGGATTTTTCTTTATTTTTTCTAAGGTGTTCCGTGGAGTTTCAGGACATTCTGAGAATTTTTATTTTCTGCACAAAAAACAACACCATGGCAGTTTTGCTGAAAACAACGTCAGTCCGGGTTAGTTCCATTCAAATCATACAAGTTAGAGTCCAAAACAAGGGCAAAAGTGTTTGGAAAAGTAGATACGACAGAGACATATCAACTCCCCCAAGCTTAAACCCTTGCTTGTCCTCAAGCAATTCAGTTGACAAACTGAAAGAGAAAAAGAAAAAATTTTACAAACTCTGTTTGCTCTTGTTGTTGTAAACATGAAAAGCCAGCATTCAAGTTTCAGAAATTATTATGAACTAACCATACTCACAATGACACGTAGGTCTCACAATTAGTCATATCAATAGCATAATCAGCTAGCGAGCCATAATAATAAAACTCGGATGACAACACTTTCTCAAAATAATCATAACATGATATAACAAAATGGTATCTCGCTAGCACTTTCTGAGACCGCAAAACATAAATGCAGAGCACCTTTAAAGATCAAGGACTGACTAAACATTGTAATTCATGGTAAAAGAGATCCAGTCAAGTCATACTCAAAATAAACCAATAATAATGAATGCAAACGACAGTGTGCTCTCCAGCGGGTGCTTTTTAATAAGAAGGGTGATGACTCAACATAAAAGTAAATAGATAGGCCCTTCACAGAGGGAAGCAGGGATTTGTAGAGGTGCCAGAGCTCGGTTTTGAAATAGAGATAAATTATATTTTGAGCGGCATACTTTCATTGTCAACATAACAACTAAAAGACGACGATATCTTCCATGCTAAACAGATTATAGGCGGTTCCCAAACAGAATGGTAAAGTTTATACTCCCCTTCCTCCACAAGCATCAAACCATGGCTTGCTCAAAACAACGAGTGCCTCCAACATTCAACGGGTCCCAAGGGGAGTTTTGTTTGCAGTTATTTTGATTTAGTTTGCATAAAGCATGGGACTGGGCATCCCGGATACCAGCCATTTTCTCGTGAATGAGGAGCGAAGTCCACTCCTCTTGAGAATAACCCGACTAACACGGAAGATAAGGGCAACTCTAGTTGACATATGAGCTATTCGAGCATGCAAAACAGAATGTTTATTTGAAGGTTTAGAGTTTGGCACATACAAATTTACTTGGAACGGCAGGTAAATACCGCATATAGGTAGGTATAGTGGACTCATATGGAATAACTTTGGGGTTTAAGGAGTTTGGATGCACAAGCAGTATTCCCGCTTAGTACAGGTGAAGGCTAGCAAAAGACTGGGAAGCGACCAACTGAGAGAGTGACAACAGTCGTAAACATGCATTAAAATTAATTCACACTGAGTACAAGCATGAGTAGGATATAATCCACCATGAACATAAATATCATGAAGGCTATGTTGATTTGATTCAACTACATGCGTGAACATGTGCCAAGTCGAGTCACTCAATACATTTAAAGGAGGATACCATCCCATCATACCACATCATAATCATTCTAATAGCATGTTGGCACGCAAGGTAAACCATTATAACTCATAGCTAATCAAGCATGGCACAAGCAACTATAATCTCTAAATGTCATTGCAAATATGTTTACTTCATAATAGCTGAATCAAGAATGATGAATCATCATATTTACAAAAACAAGAGAGGTCGAGTTCATACCAGCTTTTCTCTTCCCAATAAGTCCATCATATATCATCATTATTGCCTTTCACTTGCACGACCGAACGGTGTGTATAATAATAAGAGTGCACGTGCATTGGACTAAGCTGGAATCTGCAAGCATTCAACTCAAGAGAGAAGACAAGTAATATGGGCTCTAAGTTAAATAAACAATCATGCATATAAGAGCCACTAAGCATTTTCAATATGGTCTTCTCGACCCCCCAAAGAAAGGAAAAGAAATAAAAACTATTTACACGGGAAAGCTCCCAACAAGTAAAAAGAAGAACGGGAAATATTTTTGGGTTTTCTTTTTAATTCTACTACAAGCATGGAAAGTAAACTCACTAATTTTTTTGGTTTTTTCTTAAGGTTTATCAAACACACAAGAAGAAAGCTAGGAAAAAGAAATTTAAACTAGCATGGATATTACAGTGAAAGAGTATGAGCACCGACATCTAGCAATGAGTGTGTGTGTGAACATGAATGTAATGTCGGTGGGAAATACGTACTCCCCCAAGCTTAGGCTTTTGGCCTAAGTTGGTCTATGCCAGGGATGGCCTAGCGGATACCCGTAGGTGTAGCTGGGGTCATACTGTGACGCAGCGGCTATCGCCGCCTGAGCTGTAGCATGGAGTCGAGCAGCCTCCGCTCTCCTTTCGTACTCATCTGCCTCCTCTCTGGTAATAATATATCTTCTTTTTTCTTGTGAATCAAAGAAAGCAGGAGCAGGAAGAGCGACATGGACTACACGACGTCTGTCAAAGATTAGTCGATACTGGAGAGGTGGTTCAGTCCTCTCAATAAACTGGTGGGAAACCATAGAATCAAAATCTAAATAAGAAGGGGGTAATTCCATATCACCCTCACGAATGTCTATCTCAAGAAAATTAGCTAAGCGGGTTGCATAAATTCCTCCAAAGAAATCTCCGCTATGTCTATTCTGATGCAACCTGCGAGCTACAATGGCTCCCATATGATAAGATTGGTCTCCTAACACAGCACTCCTAAGAATATTGAGATCTGGGACACACATGTGACATGCTTCATCCTTAGCATTTATGCATCTACCTATGAAGAGAGCAAAATAATGTATAGCAGGAAAGTGAACGCTCCCTATAGTAGCTTGTGTTATATCTCTAGATTCCCCCACAGTTATTCTAGCAAGAAAGTCTCTGTATTCAGATTTAGGGGGATCCCTGACATTACCCCAAGATGGAAGTTTGCAAGCATAAGTAAAATCCTCTAAGTCCATGGTATAAGATTTGTCATAAAGGTCAAACATGACTCAAGGAGAATTACGCGAAGATGAAAACTCAAACCTCCTCACAAATGAACTTGTGAGATCATAATACTGGGGGCATTTGTCAGCTTCAAAGTCCTCAAGACCGGCGTTACTCAAATATGTGCTAAATTCTTCTTTGATTCCCACTTGATTCATAACATTTTCATCCATGGCCATTCACAAGGCCTCACAAGAGCGTCTCTTGGTGGTTCCTCGTCAGCATCACATATTGCAAGCCCGGGACCTTGCTTCCTTGAAGGACCACCTTGGAACATCCTCCTAAGCATATTGTTTCCTCTAAAAAATTTCTGAAATTTTTAGTAACTTCAAATAAAAGTGAACCAACTTCAATAAAATTGATAGTAACAACTCCCACAAGTGCCTAGAGCCTATATAAAGCATTGGAACTACTTGGAACCATATAAATTTGACATGCAAGCTCAAGAACATGGTCACCTATGCAGCACAAATTTGCAATGAATAAAGCACTAGAACAAAAACTAATTGGACCAATGGAGGAGTCACATACCAAGGAACAATCTCCCCAAGCAGTTTTGCAAGAGGTGCTTTGAGCAAGGAGATCGAAAATCACATCAACGGGGGTTGGAACTCGTGCTTGAGTTGGTTTTTCATGTTTGTGTGAGGCAGAGGAAGAAGATGGGTGCGGGAATAAGTGGAGGAGGGCTACCATGGGCCCACGAGGCAGAGGGGCGCACCCAGGGGGGTAGGGCGCGCCCTCCACCCTCGTGGCCAGGTGGCAGCTCCCCCCGTGGTAATTTTTGCACAGTAAATCCTCAAATATTCCCGAAAAAATCATATTAAATTGGCATGGCATTCTGAGGACTTTTATTTTTGGGATATTTTTATATTGCATGGATAAGTCAGGAAACAGACAGAAAAATACTATTTTACTTTATTTCTACTAAATAACAGAAAATATTGAGAGGGCACAGAAGGTTGTGCTTCTAGTTTCATCCATCTCGTGATCATCAAAATGAACCCACTAACAAGGTTGATCAAGTCTTGTTAACAAACTCATTCCGAATAATCATGGAACCGGAGAAATTTCGAATGACACTAAGTTACCTCAACGGGGATATGAAAATCCCCAACAATAAGAATATCATACTTTTTCTTGACAGTAGGGAGAGGAAATTCAAAACCTCCAAATATAATCGATGGAATTTTTCCAATAGAGTTGATACTATAAACTTGAGGTTGTTTCCTCGGAAAGTGTACCGTGTGCTCATTGCCATTAACATGAAAAGTGACATTGCCTTTGGTGCAATCAATAACAGCCCCTGAAGTGTTAAGGAAAGGTCTTCCAAGAATAATAGACATGCTATCATCCTCGGGAATATCAAGAATAACAAAGTCCGTTAAAATATTAACCTTCGCAACTACAACAGGCACATCCTCACAAATACCGACAGGTATAACAGTTGATTTATCAGCCATTTGCAAAGATATTTCAGTAGGTGTCAACTTATTCAAGTCAAGTCTACGATATAAAGAGAGAGGCATAACACTAACACCGGCTCCAAGATCACATAAAGCAGTTTTAACATAATTTCTTTTAATGGAGCATGGTATAGTAGGTACTCCTGGATCTCCAAGTTTCTTTGGTATTCCACCTTTAAAAGTATAATTAGCAAGCATGGTGGAAATTTCAGCTTCAGGTATCTTTCTTTTATTAGTAATAATATCTTTCATATACTTAGCATAAGGATTTGTTTTGAGCACATCAGTTAATCGCATACGCAAAAGATGGGTCTAATCATTTCAGCAAAGCGCTCAAAATCTTCATCATCCTTTTTCTTGGATGGTTTCGGAGGAAAAGGCATGGGTTTCTGAACCCATGGTTCCCTTTCTTTACCATGTTTCCTAGCAACAAAATCTCTTTTATCATAACGTTAATTCTTTGATTGTGGGTTATCAAGATCAACAGTAGGTTCAACTTCTACATCATTATCATTACTAGGTTGAGCATCAACATGAACATTATCATTAGCATTATCACTAGGTTCATGTTCATGACCTGATTGTGTTTCAACATCAGAAATAGAGCTATCATTCGGATTCTCAGGTGGTTCAACAATAGGTTCACTAGAAGTTTGCAGAGTCCTATCATTTTTCTTTTTCTTCCTTTTAGAAGAACTAGGTACTTCAATATTGTTTATCTGAGAATCTTGCTCGATTCTCTTAGGGTGGCCTTCAGGATACAAAGGTTCCTGAGTCATTCTACCAGTTCTAGTAGCCACTCTAACAGCATAATCATTTTTCTTACTATTCATTTCATCAAGCGCTTCTTTCTGAGCTTTAAGTACTTGTTCTACTTGAGTGGTAACCATAGAAGCATGTTTGCTAATAAGTTTAAGTTCACCTCTAATATCAGCCATATAATCACCCAAGCATTTAATCATAAAAGTATTATGTTTTAATTGTCTACCAAAATAAGCATTAAAGTCATCTTGCTTAAACATAAAGTCATCAAACTCATCCAAGCACTGACTAGCAATTTTAGTAGAAGGGACTTCAGCTTTATCATGTCTATAGAGAGAATTTACCTTTACTACCTGTGTCGGGATATCAGGAGGTTCTTCATTAAATAAGTAATTGAGATCATATACTTCTTTAACATGCGGTAAATTAAGACCATGTATTTCTTCAATAGGAGGTAAATTCTTAACATCTTCAGCTTTAATACCTTTTTCTTTCATAGATTTCTTTGCCTCTTGCATATCTTCCGGACTGAGAAATAGAACACCTCTCTTCTTCGGAGTTGGTTTAGGAATAGGCTCAGTAATTGGCTCAGGAACTGGCTCAGGAGGTGGTTCAGGAGGTGCCCAATTATTTTCATTTGCCAACATATTATTCAATAGAATTTTAGCGTCATCAGGTGTTCTTTCCCTGAAAAGAGAACCAGCACAACTATCCAGGTAATCTCTGGAAGCATCAGTTAGTCCATTATAAAAGATATCAAATATTTCCGGTTTCTTAAGAGGATGATCAGGCAAATCATTAAGTAACTTGAGAAGCCTCCCCCAAGCTTGTGGGAGACTCTCTTCTTTAATTTGCACAAAGTTGTATATTTCCCTCAAAGCAGCTTGTTTCTTATGAGCAGGGAAATATTTAGCAGAGAAGTAATAAATCATATCCCGGGGACTTTGCACACAACCAGGATCAAGAGAATTATACCATATCTTAGCATCACCCTTTAATGAGAACAGAAATATCTTGAGTAAATAAAGGTAGCGCGATCTCTCATTATTAGTAAACAGGGCAGCTATATCATTTAACTTAGTAAGATGTGCCACAATAGTTTCAGATTCATAGCCATAAAAAGGATCAAATTCAACCAAAGTAATTATATCTGGATCAACAAAAAAATCATAATAATCCTGATCAGGCACACAGATAGGTGAAGTAGCAAAAGCAGGGTTGGGTCTCATTTTATCTCTAAAAGATTCTTTACTCCATTTAACTAGCAACCTCTTAAGTTCACGTCTATCCTGGCAAGCAAGAATAGCTGCAGAAGATTCAGCATCAAAAAGATAACCCTCGGGAATAGCAGGCATAGGTTCATCATCACTCACATTATCGTGTTCAGGTTCAATAATTTCTCTTTCTCTAGACCTAGCAATTTGCTCATCAAGAAATTCACCAAGTGGCACAGCAGTATCAAGCATAGAAGTAGTTTCATCATAAGTATCGTGCATAGCAGAAGTGGCATCATCAATAACATGCGACATATCAGAATCAATAGCAGTAGTAGGTTTAGATGTCGCAAACTTACTCATAACAGAAGGAGAATCTAGTGCAAGGCTAGATGGCAGTCCCTTACCTCCCCTTGTAGTTGAGGGAAAAATAGTAGTTCGATCATCTTTCAAGTTCTTCATAGTGTCCATCAGATATAAATCCCAAGTGACTCAAAGAAAAGAGCTATGCTCCCCGGCAACGGCGCCAGAAAAAGGTCTTGATAACCCACAGTATAGGGGATCACAACACTTTTCGAGGGTAAAGTATTCAACCCAAATTTATTGATTCGACACAAGGGGAGCCAAAGAATATTCTCAAGTATTAGCAGCTAAGTTGTCAATTCAACCACACATGGAAACTTAGTATCTGCAGCAAAGTGTTCAGTAGCAAAGTAATATGATAGTGGTGGCAACGGTAACAAAAGTAAAGACAACAAAAGTAATGTTTTTGGTATTTTGTAGTGATTGTAACAGTAGCAACGGAAAAGTAAATAAGCGAGAACCAGTATATGGAAAACTCGTAGGCACCGGATTAGCGATGGATAATTATGCCGGATGTGGTTTGTCATGTAACAGTCATAACATAGGGTGACACAGAACTAGCTCCAGTTCATCAATGTAATGTAGGCATGTATTTCGTATATAGTCATACATGCTTATGGAAAAGAACTTGCATGACATATTTTGTCCTACCCTCCCGTGGCAGCGGGGTCCTATTGGAAACTAAGGGATATTAAGGTCTGCTTTTAATAGAGAACCAGAACAAAGCATTAGCACATAGTGAATAAATGAACTCCTCAAACTATGGTCATCACCGGGAGTGGTCCCGATTATTGTCACTTCGGGGTTGCTGGATCATAACACATAGTAGGTGACTATAGACTTGCAAGATAGGATCAAGAACACACATATATTCATGAAAACATAATAGGTTCAGATCTGAAATCATGGCACTCGGGCCCTAGTAACAAGCATTAAGCATAGAAAAGTCATAGCAACATCAATCTCAGAACATAATGGATACTAGGGATCAAACCCTAACAAAACTAACTCAATTAGATGATAAATCTCATCCAACCCATCACCGTCCAGCAAGCCTACGATGGAATTACTCATGCACGGCGGTGAGCATCATGAAATTGGTGATGGAGGATGGTTGATGATGACGACGGCGATGAATCCCCCTCTCCGGAGCCCCGAACGGACTCCAGATCAGCCCTCCCGAGAGAGATTAGGGCTTGGCGGCGGCTCCATATCGTAAAATGCGATGATTTCTTCTCTCTGATTTTCTCCCCGAAAGCCAATATATGGAGTTGGAGTTGGCGTCGGAGGGCCACCAGGGGGCCCACGAGGTAGGGGGCACGCCCAGGGGGGGGGCACCCTCGTGGACAGGGTGTGGGCCCCCCGGTCTTCATCTTTTGTGAGGATTTTTCTTTATTTTTTCTAAGGTGTTCCGTGGAGTTTCAGGACATTCCGAGAATATTTATTTTCTGCACAAAAAACAACACCATGGCACATGGCAGTTCTACTGAAAACAACGTGAGTCCGGGTTAGTTCCATTCAAATCATACAAGTTAGAGTCCAAAACAAGGGCAAAAGTGTTTGGAAAAGTAGATACGATGGAGACGTATCAGCGGCTTCGCACTGCGGGCCAATTCGCTTGGCCAACTGGAGCAGATCGACTGCTACGCCCCTGGCCACCAGGTCAAGTTCGGAAACCTGAACTACATGGCTGATATCCGCGGAGACTTGATATTCAACGGACTCGGGCCTGAGCCAGGAGCGCCGGACAGTTGCGATGAGCATGGCTTAGACCTGCTGTCGGACAATGCTCGGGATGTTGCCCCTGCAGTAGCCCCGGACCTAAATCCGAAGCAGACCGCGTTGCCTAAGGACAGGTGGATGGACCCCGCCCCACAGGCCGCACACTCATTGACGGTAGAGCCAAACACAGGCCTCGCCCCCAAAGAAGCCTGTGACACCGGACCCCCGGACTCGTATCCAGCTATAGGTTCCAGTCCGCGCGCTCCTGAGCCTGTCGAACCTGGTTGGGCTCCTGCAATGGAGTTCACCGCAGCCGACATCTTCCAGCACTCGCCCTTTGGCGACGTGCTGAACTCGTTAAAGTCTCTCTCCTAGTCAGGAGACTCTTGGCCAAACTATGTCCGGCTCGAGTGGGAAGCGGGCGACGAAGGAATTCGTTGCCCACCCACCACCCACTTCATTGCCACGGTTGATGACTTAACCGACATGCTTGACTTCGACTCCGAAGACATCAACGGTATGGACGACGATGCATGAGAAGATTCAGAATCACTGGGGCGCTGGACTACCACCTCGTCATACGATATATACATGGTGGACACGCCCAAGGAGGACGACAGCGACAATCCAGAAGATAAAACCCCCGGGCGAAAGCCAACACGATGGCGCAGACGCCGCTCCAAGTCCAGGAACAGTAAAAATAGCGACAAGAGCGCCAGAAAGATCGACACCCCAGTCAACTCCGAAGGCAACAACGACCATATGGACCCAGCAATGGAGCAGGATGAGCCAGGTCACGCCGAACACAGCTCGGAGCAGACACCCGATCACAATGATCCCGAGGATCGAATTAATCAAACCGCCCCGGGACAAGAACACAGTCCGGATGATGATGCATTCATCATCCCGGAAACACGCTTGGAACAAGATAACCTCCACAGAAGGCTCATGGCCACTGCGAGAAGTCTAAAGAAGCAGAAGCAACGGCTAAAGGCCGCACAGGAAACACTCAATCGCGGATGGAATAAAGTGCTAGACACTGAAGAAAAGTACGGCGATGATCGCCATACAAAGAGCTACCCAATACGCAAGCTGCTACCAGAATTCAACGACGAGGCCGTTCCACCAAAGGACAACACGACCAGGAGGCCGGACAAACCACTTCATAACCGCAACAGAGCAGCTACCGACGCCGAACACGATTTATGCGAGCTCCTGGATAAGAAAGCCGGCGCGGCTAGGTCCATCTATGGATCTAAAGGACACACCCCGACGCGGGATATGGTCACCAAAATGATCATACCGATCAGATACCAGTTCAGAATAAACACCGGACACAACAACAGCCAACGGCATGCCACATCACGTCCAGATACAGAGAGGCTGCTCACCCCCTGTGCTTCACCGAAGAAGTATGGGACCATGAATTTCCACAGGGTTTTAAACCTATGAACATAGAGGCATACGACGGAACGACAGACCCAGGGGTCTGGGTCGAGGATTTTATCCTGCACATACATATGGCTCGTGGGGATGACCTTCATGCCATCAAATACCTTCCCCTCAAGCTGAAGGAACCAGCTCGACACTGGTTGAAAAGCCTCACCAAAAATTCGATTGGAAGTCGGGGGGAACTCGAGGACACTTTTAGGGCCAATTTTCAAGGGACTTATGTCCGGCCTCCGGATGCGGGCGATTTAAGTCACATAGTTCAACAGCCCGGAGGGTCCGCCCGCAAGCTTTGGAACAGATTCCTCACTAAGAAGAATCAAATTGTCGATTGTCCGGATGTCGAAGCCCCAGCGGCCTTCAAACACAACATCCGAGATGAGTGGCTCGCCAGACACCTCGTCCAAGAAAAGCCAAGGACAATGGCAGCCTTAACAAGCCTTATGACCCGCTTTTGCGCTGGTGAAGATAGTTGGTTGGACCGTAAAGGCACCAGCGACCCAAGCACATCCGAAACAAGGGATGACAACGGGAAGCCACAGCGTCATAAAAACAAATGTCAAAATAAGGAAGAGAGCCCGGACAACACAACGGTCAACGCCGGATTCAGGGGCTCTCGACCAGGTCAGCAAAAGAAGCCTTTTAAAGGCAGTAAAGAGGGACCGTCCGGTCTGAACAGGGTCCTGGACAGACTGTGCCAAATTCATGGCACCCCCGACAAACCTGCGAACCACACTCACAGAGAATGTTGGGTCTTCAAGCAGGCCGGCAAATTAAATGCCGAACACAAGGGAAGGGAAACACCAAGTGAAGACGAGGACGAACCTCAACAGCCGAACACTGGGGGACAGAAAAAATTCCGACCAGAAGTAAAAACAGTAAACATGATCCACGTGACTCACACATCCACGAGAAGGCACGAATGCACACTCAGAGACGCATACACTATAGATCCCATCGTACCCACACCTAACCATTGGTTGGCTTGTCCGATCACCTTTAGTCACACGGATTGCCTGACTAGTATTCGGCACAGAGGATCAGATGCCTTGGTGCTCGACCCAATAATCGACAGATACCATCTTACTCGCGTCCTCATGGACGGCGGCAGTAGTCTCAATCTAATATACCCGGACACTGTCCGTAGGATGGGGATAGACTCATCCAGAATCAACCAAAGCAACACCACCTTTAAAGGGGTGATACCAGGCGTTGAAGCCCGTGGCAGGGGCTCCGTCGTACTGGAGGTAAAATTTGGCTCCCCAGGCAACTCCAGAAGCAAAGAACTACTCTTCACCATCGCACCCTTCCAGAGCGGCTATCACGCATTGCTTGGAAGAACGGCCTTCGCCCGCTTCAATGCAGTACCGCATTATGCCTACCTCACACTCAAGATGCCCGGTCCACGAGGCATCATCACCGTTAACGGAAACACAGAGCGCTCTTCACGCACGGAGGAGTACGTGACGGCTCCATCGGCCGGATTCTAAGCGGCCTCCAATACCAGAAAGCATGACTGGTCGTTAAGACCACGCACACGGTTAGACGAGTTGGGTAGCCCGGATAAAACTGGTCCAGGGCGCCATGTACGAAATCCCATAGAGGACACTAGGGGCTTTAGATATTTAATGCAGCCCCACTCTCGGCTTGACCTTGTTAGCAGGCCAATGTCTTACATTTTACTATCCACCGTACGCTTACATTATACTCTTCTACACGAGTTTCTCTTTTTTACAGACACAATTCATGCGATACCCTTCCAGGAAACGGCACAACGGATACAAAGGCGCAGACATGCAGCAGGGCCCCGCTCACAGGTTTCTCTTTAGATTAAGCCCCTGTGTAAACCTTTTTATTGTCTTTTGTTGTTTTCACATCCCATGGGTACTATACCCACAGAGGTTACTGCCGTTGTTGGCTTTTCGCCACGACAGGTTAATGCATGTACCTGGAACTACAGGGTTCATAAAGAAAGGGCACTCTTCAGCCCATTTTATGTTGCGAAGTCCGAATACCTTCGGGAGTGTTCGGCGTCACGAGTTTGGTCTTATATGCATCAGCTCCGAATCATGTCTTTGGTTAAATGTTGGGTTTGCCCGGCTCCTGTGTTTGCCACCTTACGTTCCATTCTTATCGGCTAAGGTGGCCAAAGGAGAACTACTACGATTGTGCCCTAGTTATTCCGGATGAGCACCTCAGTAGAGAAAGCTGAAAACTGATTGTCATGATACAGCGAGAGACTGTTCAACCACTCGAAGACTTATCGGAATCTTTAGGATTTCTCCGCATTAACGAAGGACCGTTTCCCGGTCATGTACACACGCGCCCGTATTCAGATGCACGCGAAAGTACCAGGGGCTACATAGTAGCCCCACCGTTAAACTCCCATGGCCAAGCGAAAGTGTTATAGCTATATAGTCCGGTTGCCTAGTTCGACGTGCGATCACCTCCTTAATGGACCAAGACGTTGGATCAAGTGTAATTACGCATATTTTTCGCGAACACCCCCGCATTGTATGCGTGGGGGCTGAAGCCAACGACTGCTAACTTTCGGATTACACATATACATAAAAACGGCCGCACAGGAGACACAATAATACTTTCGGGCAAAAAGTATAAATATAGCCTTGTAATAAAAAATAACATTGTTTTTACAATGATACGATTTGTCACTCGAACAAGACACTCTTCGAGCACTGCGCCTCTATCAAGCGGGCACCTTCTGTTACCTGCTCCAAGTAGTGCTCGGCCGAATCCTGGCCTACCGCCGAATTTTGGGTTGCAATGATGGTGGCCTCCATATCCGTCCAATATGCTTTAACACGGGCAAGTGCCATCCGTGCACCCTTTAAACACGCCGACCTCCTCATAGCATCGATCTGAGATACGGCACCAAGGAATTGTTGCACCAAACCAAAGTAACTATCCGGCTTAGGCCCCTTCGGCCAAAGATGGTCTATTACAGACCACATTGCAAGCCCGGACAGCATGTGAAGCTCTGCCACAACAACCATCTTCTCACTCAACGGCAGCGGGCGCGCGGGAGCATTGAATTGCGACCAGAACAACTTCTCCACTTCTTTATCGCCTTGATCCTCGAAAAACTTGGTTGCATCAGCTGTACTCTTCGCCAACTCCACATACGCGTTTGCAGGACTCCAGCGTCCATCAAGGGGAGAATACTTCGGATCCAGAAACTTCATCCGCAGTAAGTAGGAGCTCCCAGCCGCGATTTTACCGGCCTGTCGAAGCTCCTCCCGCACATCCCTGATTTCGGTCCGCATCTCCTTGGTCGCATTAAGTGCCTTGTTCAGGTCAGCTGAATTAACCTGACTCTCCTTCTCAAGGAGCTCATAACGGTCGACGACATTTTTCAACTCCACAGCCATTTCGGCTATCTTGTCCTCGCTTCGGCGATGAGCAGCTTGTTCGGCTCTCAACTCTTTGGCCGCCTTTAGGGCAGCCGCATTGCTAGCCTGAGCCTGTTTCTTGGCCTGGGCAAGTTCCGCCCTCAGGGCTTCCACGGCAGCAGCACCGTCTGCAGTCGAAGCATATCACATTACTATCATGCCCCTCTCAAATTTTCCTATAAAACATATTTAGGAGAGAAGAGCACATACCTTGTGACTCGTTCAGCCGCTCATTCACCAGTGTGATATCAGCATCGATAGCTCCAATCTGCCTCCTCAGTTTGGCAACTTCAACGGACTGGTCGGCTGCCGGATCCTTAAACACCTGCGCATATATATAGCGCATTCATTACTTACACAATATGATCCTCCGCTTGCCGCCTAGGGCGGGCAACCAGAGTCTCAGGGGCTACTTGTTGGGGAACGTAGTAATTTCAAAAAAATTCCTACGTACATGCAAGATCATGGTGATGGCATAGCAACGAGAGGGGAGAGTATTGTCCACGTACCCTCGTAGACCGTAAGCGGAAGCGTTATGACAACACGGTTGATGTAGTCGTACGTCTTCACGATCCGACCGATCCAAGTACCGAACGTACGGCACCTCCGAGTTCAGCACACGTTCAGCTCGATGACGATCCCCGGACTCCAATCCAGCAAAGTGTCGGGGATGAGTTCCGTCAGCACGACGGCGTGGTGACGATGATGATGCTCTACCGGCGCAGGGCTTCGCCTAAACTCCGCGACGATATGACCGAGGTGGAATATGGTGGAGGGGGCACCGCACACGGCTAAGGAACGATCTGTAGATCAACTTGTGTGTCATGGGGTGCCCCCTGCCCCCGTATATAAAGGAGCAAGGGGGGGAGGTGGCCGGCCCTAGGAGGGGGCGCGCCAAGTGTGGAGTCCTACTAGGACTCCCTAGTCCTAGTAGGATTCCACCTCCCTTGTTGGAGTAGGAGAAGGGGAAAGAGGGGGAGAGGAAGAAGGAAAGGGGGGCAGCGCCCCTTGTACAATTCGGACCAGAGGGGGGACGCAGGCCTCCTTCCTTTTGGCCTCTCTCATCTATTCCCGTATGGCCCAATAAGGCCCATATACTCCCCGGCGAATTCCCGTAACTCTCCGGTACTCCGAAAAATACCTGAATCACTCGGAACCTTTCCGAACTCCGAATATAGTCTTCCAATATATCGATCTTTACGTATCGACCATTTCGAGACTCCTCGTCATGTCCCCGATCTTATCCGGGACTCCGAACTCCTTCGGTACATCAAAACTCATAAACTCATAATATAACTGTCATCGAAACCTTAAGCGTGCGGACCCTACGGGTTCGAGAACTATGTAGACACGACCTAGAACTATTCTTGGTCAATAACCAATAGCGGAACCTGGATGCCCAAATTGGCTCCTACATATTTTACGAAGATCTTTATCGGTCAAACCGCATAACAACATACTTTGTTCCCTTTGTCATCGGTATGTTACTTGCCCGAGATTCGATCGTCGGTATCCAATACCTAGTTCAATCTCGTTACCGGCAAGTCTCTTTACTCGTTACGTAATGCATCATTCCGTAACTAACTCATTAGCTACATTGCTTGCAAGGCTTATAGTGATGTGCATTACCGAGTGGGCCCAGAGATACCTCTCCGACAATCAGAGTGACAAAACCTAATCTTGAAATACGCCAACCCAACATGTACCTTTGGAGACACCTGTAGTACTCCTTTATAATCACCCAGTTACGTTGTGACGTTTGGTAGCACCCAAAGTGTTCCTCCGGTAAACGGGAGTTGCATAATCTCATAGTTACAGGAACATGTATAAGTCATGAAGAAAGCAATAGCAATATACTAAACGATCAAGTGCTAGGCTAACGGAATGGGTCATGTCAATCACATCATTCTCCTAATGATGTGATCCCATTAATCAAATGACAACACATGTCTATGGTTAGGAAACATAACCATCTTTGATTAATGAGCTAGTCAAGTAGAGGCATACTAGTGACGTTATGTTGGTCTATGTATTCACACATGTATTATGTTTTCGGTTAATACAATTCTAGCATGAATAATAAACATTTATCATGAAATAAGGAAATAAATAATAACTTTATTATTGCCTCTAGGGCATATTTTCTTCAGTCTCCCACTTGCACTAGAGTCAATAATCTAGTTCACATCAGCATGTGATTCAACACCAATATTCACATCTGTATGTGATTAATACCCATAGTTGACATCGTCATGTGATCAACACCCAAAGGGTTTTACTAGAATCAATAATCTAGTTCACATCGCTATGTGATTAACACCCAAAAGAGTACTAAGGTATGATCATGTTTTGCTCGTGAGAGAAGTTTAGTCAACGGGTCTGTCACATTCAGAGCCGTATGTATTTCGCAAATATTCTATGTCTACAATGCTCTGCATGGAGCTACTCTAGCTAATTGCTCCCACTTTCAATATGTATCCAGATTGAGACTTAGAGTCATCTGGATCGGTGTAAAAACTTGCACCGATGTAACTCTTTACGATGGGCTCTTTTATCACTTCCATAATTGAGAAGTATTTCCTTAGTCCTCACTAAGGATATTCTTGACTGCTGTCCAGTGATCTACTATTAGATCAAAATTGTATTCCTTTGCCAAACACAGAGCAAGGTATACAATAGGTCTGGTTCACAGCATAGCATACTTTATAGAACCTATGACTGAGGCACATGGCATGACTTTTCATTCTCTTTCTATTTTCTGCCATGGTCGGGTCTTGAGTCTTACTCAACTTCACACCTTGCAACACAGGCAAGAACTCCTTCTTTGACTGTTCCATTTTGAACTATTTCAAAAATTTATCAAGGTATGTACTCATTGAAAAATCTTATCAAGCGTCTTGATCTATCTATATAGATCTTGATGCTCAATGTGTAAGCAGCTTCACCGAGGTCTTTTTTTGAAAAACTCTTATTCAAGTATCCTTTCATGCTATCCAGAATTTCTATATCACTTCTAATCAACAATATGTCATCCACATATAATATTAGAAATGCTACAGAGCTCCCACTCACTTTCTTGTAAATACAGGCTTCTCAAAAAATCTGTATAAAACCATATGCTTTGATCAACTCATCAAAGCGTATATTCCAACTCCGAGAGGCTTGCACTAGTCCATAAATGGATCACTGGAGCTTGCACACTTTGTTAGCACCTTTAGGATTGACAAAACCTTCTGGTTGCATCATATACAACTCTTCTTTAATAAATCCATTAAGGAATGTAGTTTTGACATCCATTTGCCAAATTTCATAAAATGTGGCAATTGCTAACATGATTCGGACAGACTTAAGCATCGCTACAGTTGAGAAAATCTCATTGTAGTCAACACCTTGAACTTGTCAAAAACCTTTTTGTGACAAGTCGATCTTTGTAGATAGTAACACTATTATCAGTGTCCGTCTTCCTCTTGAAGATCCATTTATTTTCTATGGCTTGCCGATCATCGGGCAAGACAACCAAAGTCCATACTTTGTTCTCATACATGGATCCCATCTCAGATTTCATGGCCTTAAGCCATTTCACGGAATCTGGGCTCATCATCGCTTCCTCATAGTTCGTAGGTTCATCATGGTCTAGTACCATGACTTCCAGAACAGGATTACCGTACCACTCTGGTGCCGACCATACTCTGGAAAACCTACAAGGTTCTGCAGTAATTTGATCTGAAGTTTCATGATCATCATCATTAGCTTCCTCACTAATTGGTGTAGGAATCACTGGAACTGATTTCAGTGATGAACTATTTTCCAATTCAGGAGAAGGTACTATTACCTTATCAAGTTCTACTTTCCTCCCACTCACTTCTTTCGAGAGAAACTCCTTCTCTAGAAAGGATCCATCTTAGCAATGAATATCTTGCTTTCGGATCTGTGATAGAAGGTGTACCCAATAGTTTCCTTTGGGTATTCTATGAAGACGCACTTCTCTGATTTGGGTTCGAGCTTATCAGGTTGAAACTTTTTCACATAAGCATCACAGCCCCAAACTTTAAGAAATGACAACTTTGGTTTCTTGCCAAACCACAGTTCATAAGGCATCGTCTCAAAAGGATTTTGATGGTGCCCTATTTAAAGTGAATGCAACTGTCTCTAATGCATAACCCCAAAACAATATTGGTAAATCGGTAAGATACATCATAGATCGCGCCATATCCAATAAAGTGCGGTTATGACGTTCGGACACACCATTATGTTGTGGTGTTCCATGTGGCGTGAGCTATGAAACTATTCCACATAGTTTTATATGAAGGCCAAACTCGTAACTAAATATTTGTCTCTGCGATCAAATCGCAGAAACTTTATTTTCTTGTTACGATGATTCTTCACTTCACTCTGAAATTCTTTGAACTTTTCAAATGTTTCAGACTTGTGCTTCATTAAGTAGATATACTCATATCTGCTCAAATCATCTTGTGAAGGTCAGAAAATAAAGATACCTGCCACGTGCATCAACACTTATTGGACCGCATACATCGGTATGTATTGTTTCCAATAAGTTAGTAGCTCGTTCCATTGTTCCGGAGAACGGAGTTTTAGTCATCTTTCCCAAAAGGCACGATTCGCAAGCATCAAATGATTCATAACCAAGTGATTCCGAAAATCCATCTTTATGGAGTTTCTTCATGCGCTTTACACCGATATGACCCAAACGGCAGTGCCACAAATAAGTTGCACTATCATTCTCAACTTTGCATCTTTTGGCATCAATATTATGAATATGTGTATCACTACAATTGAGATCCAACAAACTATTTTCATTGGGTGTATGACCATCAAAGGTTTTATTCATTTAAACAAAACAACAATTATTCTCTGATTTTAAATGAATAACCGTATTGCAATAAACATGATCAAATCATATTCATGCTCAACGCAAACGCCAATAACATTTATTTAGGTTCAACACTAATCCCGAAAGTATAGGGAGTGTGCGATGATGATCATATCAATCTTGGAACCACTTCCAACACACATCGTCACTTCACCCTCAACTAGTTTCTGTTTATTCTGTAACTCCTGTTTCGAGTTACTAATCTTAGCAACCGAACAAGTATCAAATACTCAGGGGTTACTATAAACACTAGTAAGGCACACATCAATAACCTGTATATCAAATATACCCTTGTTCACTTCGCCATCCTTCTTATCCACCAAATATTCAGGGCATTTCCGCTTCCACTGACCATTTCCTTTTCAGTGTAAGCACTCAGTTTCATGCTTTGGTCCAGCTGTGGGCTTCTTCGCGGGAGTGACAACTTGCTTGCCATTCTGCTTGAAGTTCCCTTGCTTTCCCTTTGCCCTTATCTTGAAACTAGTGGTCTTGTCAATCATCAACACTTGATGCTCTTTCTTGATTTCTACCTTCGTCGATTTCAGCATCACGAAGACCTCGGGAATCGTTTTCGTCATCCCTTGCATTATAGTTCATCACGAAGTTCTACTAACTTGGTGGTGGTGACTAGAGAATTCTGTCAATCACTATCTTATCTGGAAGATTAACTCCCACTTTATTCAAGCGATTGTAGTACCCAGACAATCTGAGCACATGCTCACTAGTTGAGCGATTCTCCTTCATCTTTTAGCTATAGAACTTGTTGGAGACTTCATATCTCTCAACTAGGGTATTTGCTTGAAATATTAACTTCAACTCCTGGAACATCTCATATGGTCCATGACGTTCAAAACGTTTTTGAAGTCCCGATTCTAAGCCATAAAGCATGGTGCACAAAACTATCAAGTAGTCATCATATTGAGCTAGCCAAACGTTCATAACGTCTGCATTTGCTCCTGCAATAGGTCTGTCACCTAGCGGTGCATTAAGGACATAATTCTTCTGTGCAGCAATGAGGATAAACCTCAGATCACGGATCCAATCCGCATCATTGCTACTAACATCTTTCAACACAATTTTCTCTAGGAACATATAAAAATAAACATATGAAAGCAACAACGCAAGCTATTGATCTACAACATAATTTGCAAAATACTACCAGGACTAAGTTCATGATAAATTAAAGTTCAATTAATCATATTAATTAAGAACTCCCACTTAGAAAGACATCACTCTAATCCTCTAAGTGATTACGTGATCCATATCAACTAAACCATAACCGATCATCACGTGAGATGGAGTAGTTTTCAATGGTGAACATCACTATGTTGATCATATCTACTATATGATTCACGCTCGACCTTTCGGTCTCCGTGTTCCGAGGCCATATCTGCATATGCTAGGCTCGTCAAGTTTAACTTGAGTATTCTGCGTGTGCAAAACTGGCTTGCACCCGTTGTAGATGGACGTAGAGCTTATCACACCCGATCATCACGTGGTGTCTGGGCACGACGAACTTTGGCAACGATGCATACTAAGGGAGAACACTTCTTGATAATTTTTAGTGAGAGATCATCTGATAATGCTACCGTCAAACAAAACAGAATAAGATGTATAACAGATAAACATCATATGCAATCAAAATATGTGACATGATATGGCCATGATCATCTTGCGCCTTTGATCTCCATCTCCAAAGTACTGTCATGATCTCTATCGTTACCGGCATGACACCATGATCTTCATCATCTTGATCTATATCAATGTGTCGTCACATGGTCGTCTCGCCAACTATTGCTCTTGCAACTATTGCTATCGCATAGCGATAAAGTAAAACAATTACTTGGCACTTGCATCTTATGCAACAAAGAGACAACCATAGGGCTTCTGCCAGTTGCCGATAACTTCAACAAAACATGATCATCTCATACAACAACTTATATCTCATCACGTATTGACCATATCACATCACAACATGCCCTGCAAAAACAAGTTAGACGTCCTCTACTTTGTTGTTGTAAATTTTACGTGGCTGCTACGGGCTGAGCAAGAACCATTCTTACCTACGCATCAAAACCACAACGATAGTTCGTCAAGTTAGTGCTGTTTTAACCTTCGCAAGGACCGGGCGTAGCCACACTCGGTTCAACTAAAGTTGGAGAAACAGACACCCGCTAGTCACCTGTGTGCAAAGCACGGCGGTAAAACCAGTCTCGCGTAAGCGTACGCGTAATGTCGGTCCGGGCCGCTTCATCCAACAATACCGCTGAACCAAAGTATGACATGCTGGTAAGCAGTATGACTTGTATCACCCACAACTCACTTGTGTTCTACTCGTGCATATAACATCAACGCATAAAACCTGGCTCGGATGCCACTGTTGGGGAACGTAGTAATTTCAAAAAAATTCCTACGTACACGCAAGATCATGGTGATGGCATAGCAACGAGAGGGGAGAGTATTGTCCACATACCCTCGTAGACCATAAGCGGAAGCGTTATGACAACGCGGTTGATGTAGTCGTACGTCTTCACGATCCGACCGATCCAACTACCGAACGTACGGCACCTCCGAGTTCAGCACACTTCAGCTCGATGACGATCCCCGGACTCCGATCTAGCAAAGTGTCGTGGATGAGTTCCGTCAGCACGACGGCGTGGTGACGATGATGATGCTCTACCGGTGCATGGCTTTGCCTAAACTCCGCGGCGATATGACCGAGGTGGAATATGGTGGAGGGGGGCACCACACACGGCTAAGGAACGATCCGTAGATCAACTTGTGTGTCATGGGGTGTCCCCCTGCCCCCGTATATAAAGGAGCAAGGGGGGAGGAGGCCGGCCCTAGGAGGGGGCGCGCCAAGTGTGGAGTCCTACTAGGACTGCCTAGTCCTAGTAGGATTCCACCTCCCTTGTTGGAGTAGGAGAAGGGGAAAGAGGGGGAGAGGAAGAAGGAAAGGGGGGCTGCGCCCCTTGTCCAATTCGGACCAGAGGGGGGGGGGCGCAGGCCTCCTTCCTTTTGGCCTCTCTCCTCTATTCCCGTATGGCCCAATAAGGCCCATATACTCCCCGGCGAATTCCCGTAACTCTCCGGTACTCCGAAAAATACCCGAATCACTCGGAACCTTTCCGAACTCCGAATATAGTCGTACAATATATCGATCTTTACGTCTCGACCATTTCGAGACTCCTCATCGTGTCCCCGATCTCATCCGGGACTCCGAACTCCTTCGGTACATCAAAACTCATAAACTCATAATATAACTATCATCGAAACCTTAAGCGTGCGGACCCTACGGGTTTGAGAACTATGTAGACATGACCTAGAACTATTCTTGGTCAATAACCAATAGCGGAACCTGGATGCCCATATTGACTCCTACATATTCTACGAAGATCTTTATCGGTCAAACTGCATAACAACATACTTTGTTCCCTTTGTCATCGGTATGTTACTTGCCCGAGATTCGATCGTCGGTATCCAATACCTAGTTCAATCTCGTTACCGGCAAGTCTCTTTACTCGTTACGTAATGCATCATTCCGTAAGTAACTCATTAGCTACATTACTTGCAAGGCCTATAGTGATGTGCATTACCGAGAGGGCCCAGAGATACCTCTCCGACAATCGGAGTGACAAAACCTAATCTCGAAATACGCCAACCCAACATGTATCTTTGGAGACACCTGTAGTACTCCTTTATAATCACCCAGTTACGTTGTGATGTTTGGTAGCACCCAAAGTGTTCCTCCGGTAAACGGGAGTTGCATAATCTCATAGTTACAGGAACATGTATAAGTCATGAAGAAAGCAATAGCAATATACTAAACGATCAAGTGCTAGGCTAACAGAATGGGTCATGTCAATCACATCATTCTCCTAATGATGTGATCCCATTAATCAAATGACAACACATGTCTATGGTTAGGAAACATAACCATCTTTGATTAATGAGCTAGTCAAGTAGAGGCATACTAGTGACGTTATGTTGGTCTATGTATTCACACATGTATTATGTTTCCGGTTAATACAATTCTAGCATGAATAATAAACATTTATCATGAAATAAGGAATTAAATAATAACTTTATTATTGCCTCTAGGGCATATTTCCTTCACTACTATCCATATGGAGCACACCTAGCGCGTGCCTCACAGCCAAAAAATTATGTATTTTTCATTACATACCTCAAAGCCTCTGAGCAGGCTCGTAAATGCTTCATTCAAACCGCTTGTGGCAGATGAAATCTTCTTGAGCACCGTGCTCATTAATGAGCGGTGCTCCTCCGAGAGTGCAGCTCGTTCCAGAAGGCCCGTCAGTATGTCCGGCCGGACATCGACCTGCGCTAGACCCTTCTCATCGCCCCCCGTGGGAGCTGACCGCTCCGGGCTCAGGGCGGCTGAAGGAGTAGCTTCTGGCTTTAGCAGATCCGGACTCCTCTGTGACGACACCTCGGGGTCGCCCACCTCGTGAGGTGGAGAGGTTGGTGGGGTCTCACTCCCCATCATCTCCGGAGGGAGGTCCCCTGTTGGGGATATGACTACTGAGTGTAAACCGGCCAGGAGGGCCCGGTTCACCCTCTACTATGTTGAAGCCCATGAAGATCCAGAAGATGGTGCTTTACTAATGAAGCTTAGAGGTCCGGAGCCCAAAGGCGGATTAGGGCCCATAGTGGTAAACCGCCATGATTATGTAACTTGTAATGTAAGTTAGGAAAGGAGAGACCGAGCCGGACACTTTGTATGAGTCGGCCTCGGGGCTCCGTAGACCGGCCGGGCGTCAACCTATGTATATAAAGGGACGACCCGGCGGCGGTTCAGGGACAAGAAAACAACAACTCAAGACTCAGGCAAAGCATATTTGCTCCTTGGTCATCGAAACCCAATCAATCCCATCACAACTAGACGTAGGCTTTTACTTTCATCGAAGGGGCCGAACTAGTATAAACCTCCCGTGCCCCTTGTCCGGTTTAACCCCTTCAAGCGAACCCGTTGCGATGGCTCCACGACTAAGTCCTTTCATGAGGACATCTGACCTATTAATTCCATGACAGTTGGCGCCCACCGTGGGGCTATTTCACAATGGTTTCAAGTTCTTGAAGGGCAGCTTTGAAGGACTCAAGGGGTACGTGGTTGGCCGGATGACCAAGAGTCGTCGCGGCAAGCTCTACATCGACGACGAAGGATGGGGCCCCAAGGCCGGCTCAATCGAGTACGGGTACTGGGTCCCCTTTGGTGGAATTCATCTCTTCATCAGCAAGATCGGCGAACCGGGCCCTGAGCCGGACATCTGCATCGACCTCGTCGAGATGGCTCATCGTGCGAGTCCAGCCCGGGTTCTGAACTGGTGTCTGAAGGCGAGACGGCTGTTTATTCCAACGGCGAGTCATCCACTAGCGAAACTGAGTCCTTGTACCAGATTCATAATGGTGTGTTCGAAGGATATTCCGATGGCAATAGTATTCTGGACCTCCTTGAACCGCCAAGCCGGGTTGCTGTTTACATAGCCGGAACACAGCCCACTTTGCAGTCTTCATCTACAGCGGCAATGAATACCGGATCAGCAGCCGCGGCAGGAGCCCTGGCGCGCCTTCCGGGTCAAGTCCTCTCCGGTTTGATGGATGCCTGGGCGACCTTGTTAACCATGGCAGTCACCCCGGAGATGCAAGATCAGCACAATGCGGACATTGCGAAGCTGAAGGACCAGATAACGCAGGCTAATGAGGACCTGGCAATTGAGGATGCTAGGATGGCTGAAGAACGGGCCGCTTTGGATGCCCAGTCACAGGAGATACAGGCGCAGAATTACCGGCTCATGCTGGATCGGACCGCATCAGATGATGTAATGCGAAGGAAGTACCTGTCTTGTCTGCCGTCAGTCTACGAAGGACTGAACCTCTTTCAAACACCAGGCGCTGGGCCGAGCAATCTGGCAGCTGCAAATCGGACCGATGCGCCTAGGGCAGCTCCAGATCAACTATAGATAATGGAACCACCCCGACGAACGGATAACCCGCCGTAATACGTGTCCACACCGCCGGGTCACTTTTCGAGCCCTCTGGATAACATGATTACCGCAGCATCGCGCCTGGTAGCCATTCCGATGGAGGGCGATTCACTAGCAGCAATTGAAACACAGCGGTCTAGGGATCTTCTTCAAACTGCCGTGGTACAGCAGCAGGCTTATTCCTATAGCCGGGATAGAATTCATTCAACCCCTCGTCCGAGACCAAGCTATAGCAGGCACATGGATGAACCGGAAGTGTCTAGCAGTGCGCGGTGCCGTAATGCTCAAGACGTGGTGGATAATGGCAGAGCATGAAGGGAAGCCGCTTTGGGTCGTCATCAACCCGCCCCAGTTCAGCCAGCAGCATCAGTAGACCGAGGCACTGAGCTTGCTTTTAGTTCCTGGGGAGTGCCATGTCTTATCCCGGCTCTCCATAATGTGCGACTGCCCAAGGATTTCAAGGGTCCACGTAAGGTGCCTAATTACACCGTTGATCAGCCACCTAAGGCATGGGTCGAGAGTTATGAGATGGCAATGGAGATGCTGTATGTGGATGAAGCGGCCTGTGCAAAGTACTTCACGATGATGTTGGAAGGGACAACCCGTACTTGATTGAAAAATTTACCAGCTAACTCCATCGAGTCGTGGGATCAGCTGAATGCCCGGTTTATAGCCAATTTCAAAGACACGTGCAAACAACCTATGTCCATTGTGGATCTAGATGCTTGTGTCCAAGGGGAAAACGAGTCAACAACTCATTGGGTGCACCGGGTTTCAGAAGTTTTGCATTCGTCCGACCGGATTAACGCTGGTCAAGCGATCATAACACTGGAGCGTAATTGCCGGTTTAAGTCACTGAAGATGAAGTTGGGACGGCTCAAGCACCACTGCAATGACATGGGAACCCTTATGGCAGCCTTGTCAAGTATGCCGATTCTGATAATACCAAGGACCCCGATTCTGATGATGAGAAACCGGAGAAGGGAAAGAAGAACGGCGGTGCAAAGGGACAGCATCACAGCCAAGGAGGCCATGGGAATAATGGTAAGCCCAAGGCAGATAGCTCGGATCTTGTGGCTAACACCAATATGCAGCATCATAAAGGTAAACCGCCCCAGCACGGTGGAAATATGAATCTGGAGCGTTTGTTAAACCAGCCCTGCCCAAAGCATGGGACCAAGGAGGCCCCTTCCACACATCTTTGGAAAGATTGTTATATCATGAAGGAGTTCAAGAATTCCGCTGTCTTCTGGTATGATCAGGGTCCGTCGGGCGGTTCAGGTCCAGGTTTTCATGGTGGCGGCGGTTCAAACTCAGGATTTCAGAATAATCAAGGCAACCAGAATAACCAAGGTGGTAATAGCCAACAGAATAATCAAGGAAATCAACAGCAGTCAGGTTATCAAAGTCACCCCAAGCAGTTGAATGGTGGGCAATATCATGTGTTCACTACTAGCCTGTGTAAGCACGATCAGAAGCTTCACAAGAGGGCGGTTAATGCTGTTGAACTAGCAGTACCATGTTATTTACGGTGGTCTGAGCAGCCCATTGTGTGGAGCAAAGAAGATCATCCGCCCCAGGTTGACAATCCGGGTCAACTGGCTTTGGTGGTATCACCTCAGGTTGGAGGTTACAAGTTTACCAAAGTCCTGATGGATGAAGGGAGCAGTATCAACATCCTGTACTATGAGACTTTTCATCGCATGGGGTTGACAGACAAGAGTCTTAAACCGTCCAACACTGTTTTTCATGGTGTAGTACCAGGTAAATCGGCATATCCTGTTGGCAAGATCTCTTTGGAGGTTGTGTTTGGAGATGAGCTTGATTCCAGGTCTGAAAAATTGACCTTTGAAGTGGTGAAAATCTAGAGCCCGTATCACGCACTGTTTGGACGGCCGGCTTACGCAAAATTCATGGCGAGGCCCTGCTATATCTATTTACAGCTCAAAATGCTGGGTCACAAGGGGACTATAACAGTACATGGAAGTCGAAATATCGCTTTGGATTGTGAGGAAGGTGATGCGGCTTACGCTGAGTCGGTTTGTGCTACAGAGGAGCTGAAGTTTTATAAGGACAATGTTGATCCGGCTGACATGACTCCTTTGAAGAAGCCCACCACTAAGCATGACCTGACCCTGAAGTTCAAACCGGATGATGAGACTAAACTTGTTGACTTTGTTCCTGGCGATTCATCCAAACAGTTTAGCATCAACACCAATCTGGATCCGATATAGGAAAGCGCGCTCATCGAGTTCATCCATGAGAACCGGGACATTTTTGCATGGAAGCCTTCTGACATGCCAGGTGTACCGAGGGAACTCGCTGAGCACACTCTCAGTATTGATCCCAAGTTTAAACCGGTCAAGCAATTTCTTCGGCAGTTTAACGAGGAAAGACGCAAGGCCATTGGTGAAGAGGTAGCCCGACTGTTGGCTGCTGGGTTTATCATCGAAGTGTTTCACCTCGAGTGGTTGGCTAATCCGGTGCTCATTCTTAAGAAAAACGGCACTTGGCGTATGTGTGTGGACTACACAAATTTGAACAAGGCTTGTCCGGCAGATCCTTTTGCTCTCCCGCGTATTGATCAAATTATTGATGCGATGGTGGGTTGTGAACGCCTGAGTTTCTTGGATGCTTATTCAGGTTACCATCAGATTAAGATGGCGGTTAAGGACCAGGAGAAGACATCCTTCATCACTTCCTTTGGAGCCTTCTGCTATGTTTCTATGCCCTTTGGGCTCAAAAGTGCCCAGACTACTTATCAGCGTTGTGTGCAAAATTGTCTTCACACGCAGATTGGGCGTAATGTTCATGCCTATGTGGATGACATTGTAGTAAAATCCAGGAAGAAGGAAACCTTGATAGATGACCTCAAGGAAACGTTTGACAGTCTTCGGGTTTACAAAATGATGCTTAATCCGGACAAGTGTGTTTTTGGTGTTCCAGCAGGCAAGCTCTTAGGCTTCTTGGTGTCCAACAGAGGCATTGAAGCTAATCCGGAAAAAATCAAAGCGATTACATCTTTGGCTAAACCGAAGTGTATCAATGATGTTCAACGTTTGGCAGGTCAAATTGCCGCCCTTAGCTGGTTTATCAGCCATTTGGGAGAGAAGGCGATTCCTTTGTATCAGATGTTGAAGAAGACAGACGATTTCGTCTGGAGTAACGCAGCTGATGCGGCGTTTGAGGACTTAAAGCGGCAGTTGGTTGAACCGCCAGTTCTTGCTGCTCCGGTTGACAAAGAACCCTTGTTATTGTACGTGGCTGCTAATGCCCGTGCTGTCAGCGTGGCAATTGTGGTGGAGCGCAAAGAGGCTGGTAAGCAATATCCGGTTCAACGGCCGGTTTACTATATCAGCGAAGTACTTATCGAGTCAAAGCAATGGTATCCGCATTGGCAGAAGCTGGTTTATGGGTTTTTTTATGGCTAGTCGGAAGCTCAAACAATACTTTCAAGGTCATCCCATTATAGTGGTCAGTTTAGCTCCTTTGGGCGATATAATTCAGAACAGGGAGGCAACTGGCCGGGTTGCAAAATGGGCGATTGAGCTTGGCCCACATGGATTGAAGTATATGCCTCGGACATCAATTAAGTCACAGGCGCTTGTTGACTTCATCAATGATTGGACCGAGTAACAGGCACCAGAGGACAAACCGGATAATATATACTGGACCATTCACTTTGATGGATCCAGGCAATTGGAGGGCTCGGGGGCTGGAGTTGTTCTTACTTCCCCTCGAGGTGATAAAATTTGTTATGTTCTCCGCCTAATGTTTCCTTGTACTAACAATGCAGCTGAGTATGAGGCCTTACTCCATGGTCTCCGTGTGGCTAGGGAAATGAACTTAAGCCGGGTTCACTGTTTTGGAGATTCTGATCTGGTGGCTCATCAAGTTTATGGTACTTGGGATTCTAAGGATCCACTCATGGCGGCTTACAGATGCGAGGTGGATATTGTGGCAGGTCATTTTAAGGGTTATCAGGTTGAGCACATTGACCAACGCAAAAACGAAGCAACCGATGCTTTAAGCCGTCTGGGATCTCAGCGTAAACTGGTACCACCCAATACCTTTTTAGATATCTTGCATAACCCGTCTGTTAAGTTGCCTACAGAGGAGGATTTAGCTGTTCTTGACCCGGAGGCCCAATTGGTGGCCGCTTTACATACCACTCCGGATTGGACGGTTCCATATTTGGCGTATCTAAACCGAGGTGAATTACCAGATGATGAGGTCTTCGCCAGACAGATAATCTGGCGGTCCAAGTCCATGGTTATTGACAATGGCGAGTTACACTGTTGTAGTGTTTCAGGCGTATTCCAACATTGTATTTCTCCTGAAGAAGGACAAGAGATCCTACGTGAAATCCATGAAGGGGATTGTGGTCACCATGTCGGTTCAAAGTCCCTGGTGGCTAAAGCTTTTCGTCATGGGTTCTATTGGTTGACAGCTCATGCTGATGCGGAGGATCTGGTAAAGTGGTGTGACGCTTGTCAGAAATTTTCACGTCGAGCTCATGTTCCGGCTCAGGAGCTACGGATGATTCCTATCACTTGATTGTTTGCCACTTGGGGGCTTGATATGGTGGGACCTTTTAAGCGCTCCCAGGATAAAAAGACCCACCTGTTGGTGGCGGTCGACAAGTTCACTAAATGGGTTGAAGCGGAGCCTGTCAGCAAGTGTGATGCAGCCACGGCGGTTCAATTTCTCAAAAAGATTATTTTCCGTTTTGGGTTTCCACACAGCATCATCACAGATAATGGCACAAACCTTTCTAAAGGCGAGATGGAGGAATTCTGCCAACGAGAGCACATCCGGCTTGATGTAGCGTCCGTGGCTCATCCCCAGTCCAATAGTCAAGCTGATTGGGCGAATCAAGAGATCTTGAAGGGTATAAGCCCAGGCTTATGGTTCCTTTGAAGCGGACGCCGGGTTGTTGGGTGGAAGAGTTACCATCTGTATTATGGAGTATAAACACCACCCAAACCGATCCACGGGTTATACACCTTTCTTCATGGTTTACAGGGCTGAGGCTGTCCCCCCAAGTGATATTTGTCATGACTCGCCCCGGGTTGCCAATTATGTTGAAGCGGACAATGAGCAAGCACGTCAAGAGGCATTGGACTTGTTAGATGAGAAACGTGACATGGCTTTGGCTCGATCGGCAGTTTATCAACAGGACCTCCGGCGTTACCACAGCCGCCGGGTTAAGACATGAACCTTTCAAGAAGGCGACTTGGTGCTCCAGCTCATCCAGGATCAGACCGATATGCACAAGTTATCCCCACCTTGGGAAGGACCCTTTGTGGTCAGCAAAAATCTGCACAACGGATCATACTACCTCATTGACGTTCGAGACGACTCACGCAGTTCTGAGGAGGAGACCCGGCGGCCATGGAACATAGCTCTCCTTCGGCCTTACTACACCTGAGCCATAGGCTTTTCTTATGTACATATTATGACAATGTATATATTATGATCAATATAATAAACCGGCATCCTTGGTACAAGCAGGACATCTGCCGTTTTTCCAATATTTCTTGGTTACAAGGGGGCTTCTGCTCTCAAAGCGATGACTCACCTTGTCCATTAAACCGGCTATCGTGCCACAACACAGCTTGGGAGCTTCACACCCAAGGGGCCAAAGAGAGTCTGGATGTTATGCACAGCTCAAACATAGGCACCCATTGAGCACAGCTCACAAAGTTACTTGGGGGCTCTTTTGTGCAAAAGCCACAAAGAGTTTGAAAGGACCCTTGTAATTGGGTATCGACCCACGACTTGGAAGCCTGGTGTATTCACCTAAAACCCCGGGTTAACCTGCCTTCATCAAGTAAGCCACTCCTATCCAGGTAATCCTGGCACGACCCGCCGAACGTTTGACAAGTCAATCTTACACAGACCCTGAACTTGTCAAAGTTAAACCGACAATTGGATAGTTGGAGGCCCATCTTAAAAGGCTTTGCAAAATGGTTTAACTCAGTGGCCTGGCAGCCCATGAAAAGCCTCGAATTTGGGCCTGGCAGCCCTTGAAAAGCCTTGACTACATGGTTTCTTGTTTGCTTTTTTGCTAAGTTTTTACCTTTTTGATGAATTTGTCTTGAACCGGTGTTCTTTGACCCGGTGTGGCTTTTCAGTCATCATGTTAACCCGGTGTTTGTTAACCCGGCTTGGCTTTCAGCTATATGTTGTTAGACCATGTTATCAAGCCGGTGTTTGTTAACCCGGCCTGGATTTGACTCTATGTCGCCAGTATGATCATGTGGTGTTCGTTATAACCCGGCATGACTTATTCATCCTATCATTATAGGGAAAGGGATATAACAGCCAAAAATTTGGGTTTTCACCCTTACTAAGTGATTTCATATCACAGCGGTAAACCGCCAGGACAACTCTTTTCCATGCAGACACAGGGATTGCATAATATTATAAAGATATATAAGCCAACATTGAAATTGGCATGGCGGATCAAGCAAAGCATATCCCAGTGCACGATGGCAGCAAATCAAAGTATTTTAACTAGCCTATTACAAGGCGCTTTACGGCCCAAAATACGGAATTATTCTTTCCACAAAGCACAGTTTATGAAACATCAATCAGATTGCCGGATCAGGCCTCATCACCATGTTGACGTGAAGTGGATGGATCATTTGGCGTCAGTTCAGCCTCCTCCTCCTCATCCAGTGGCTGGAAGTCAACGGTGGTCTAGTCAATCCGGGTTAAGGCCTGAAAGACAGCCTCTTCACTTATAAGTTTAGACGGATCAACATCAGGGGCGTAAGTGTGCTTACGGATTGGCGGGATAAGATTTTGCACTTCTGGCATGACAGTGTCAACCCGTTTGTTGTTGGCATCATAGAAGGACCGGTGAACAGTCAAGTTAGCTTCCTCTGCCACTTGACTCGCCAGAGGACGCATAATCCTTGTCACATTTTTGAGGGCTTCATTATCAAACTCTGCCCCGTTCTCTTGTTCACTAGGGAAGCCCTTGGCAATATCCATCGGATCAAGGTCAGCTATCCATGCTTTAGCCCGGGTAAGTGCCAACAAAGCACTGGCCCTAGCAGCAGATCGCTTCATCTCTTCTATCTGTGCTGGTGTCATGGATAACCTTGCTAGAGTATCCTTGATTAAAGTGGGGGCCGGATTGTTGTATGAAGCTGCACAGATAACACGTTGGGCACCGATATATAGATGTTCAATCAGAGTATATGCTGCCTTCAGCTTCATCCGCATATCAGAGCCCAGATGAGCAATGCGGCCACCTACAACGGTTTAAGAATTTCATGTTAAACCGGCAAATTACAAACATGGTCATTCAAGAAGCCTTAGCAAGACTACTTACCAAACACTACAGAAGTCATGGCATTCACTTGGCGCTTCAACCCCGTTAGCTCTTCCGCCACCGGTTTAAGTGCTGATTCGGCGTCTTCCGCCCGCTTCAGTAATGCATTCTTCTCAGTCTCCCAGTTGACACGTTCTGTCTTGAACCCTTCTTTGAGTTACTCCATGGTTGCTAAAGCAGTTTTGAGCTCATCCTTGGCCTTGGAAGTTTTTGCTTGTTGGGTCTTGAGGTTCTCCTGAAGATTGGCAATTTGAGAGCCTTGGTGATTTATGTCAGCCTGCCACGGAAAGATGAGGAGCATGTCAGTAATTTATCAAAAGTCCCAAGCATATAACAAGTTATACACTTGGCACTTGGGGGCTAATGCGGATTGCTTCTTTACTACTGATTGTCTGAAGTCCCAAAGATCAATACAAGTTTTAATCTTGGCACTTGGGGGCTAATGTGTGTTTGCTCAAGAAAATATACAAGGAAATTCAACAAAGTACAGAATGGAGTATAAAAGTCCCCGTTTGTCTTCACAAGACAAACCGGCCCTTGGGGGCTACAACATTGAAGTGTTCTTTATCTTTAAAGACCCGGTTTACCTTTAAGAGATAAACCGACCCTTGGGGGCTACAATACAATGAATGTACACAAATAAGATGGTGTTTGGAAGATTACCTCATAGCTTTCCTTCATCAGATTCACTAATCCGGCTTCATAGTCTCGGCTGGTGTAAAGCCGGTTCAAGAATCCGGAATGAAGCTCTTGTGCAGAAAAATTAACATAGCCTGACAAGTCGGTCTTCCCTTTTCCCTTGCCCATAGTAGTAAATTCATCTTTGGCAGTGTGCTTTGATAAATCAACTGGATTGCCTAGGGCGGTATAACTAGTACTAGTGACAACAACATCATCATCATTTTTTGCTGGGCTCGGTGGATTGACATTGTCTTTTGCTGGACTTGGCGGTTTGGCAGCATGGCTTGGCGTATTGGCAGCAGGGCTTGGCGGATTAGCAGCCGAACCCAGCGGATCAGCAATTGGACTTGAAGGCGTGGCATGTGGACTCGATGTTTCAACATGTGTTTCCGGGTCAGCCTCCGGCGGATTAGCGTCAGCAGCTGGGTCTTCCGGGGTAGAGTCATCCATGACGATATCAGGATTTTCACCAGCATTATCTGGGGTCTTCTCTGGTTCAACATCGTCAGAGGGGATGCTGGTCTTGGTTTTCTTGCTCAATCAGGCCTTGGCACTGCAGTGTCAAAATAAAGATTAGTATGATAAACCGATGCATGAAGAGACAAACCGGAAAATAATGCACTTACCCAGCGACGGTCTTGAGGGGAGGCAGCTGAGTAGTTGATGAACCGCCAGATGAATTGGAAGACGCCTGGTAATTCGGGTCAGACGGATTAAGTGGGTATCGAGAGAAACCCTTCAAAGGATAACGTTTTTCGGGAGAACAAATAACCTCTGGGCGACACTTCCGGGTTGGTGTATCCGGTAAACCGGAAGAGGTGACTTGCTGGCCACTATGGCGGGTTGTGCGATGCCCTTCAGGCTGCTGTGTCTTCAAAGAAAATTGTGAATCCAAATGAGCAAGTGGGTGAGAGCGTTTTACTTTCCGAACTGCACGACAAAATCTTTGAACCGGCACAAGATCTGAATCGGAGGAAAGAGAGATTACCTCAACATGGTCCGCACGGCTGACCTCCGCATCATCCTGATAATAGTCATTGTTAATAAGATGTATGAAAAAGGAGCCAAGGGAGTCAAGTTGTACCTCTTGATCCGAATCTTCAACATCTTCGGGCGGATCAGCAGCTTCGTTGGTCTTTTTCTTGGCTGCTTTCTTGACAGCTTTGCTCTTGGCACGAGGAGCTCTTGCTGGTTTGTCTGAAGCTTTCCTTTTCCAAAAGGAATTATTGGCCTAGAAAATTACACAAAGGGTTATTAGAACAAATGTTAAAATGGAGGCAGATCAAGAAAGTACAAGGTTAAAATCTTACTGCTGGCGGTTTATTGGCGGCGTAAAAGGGAGCCAGCCCGGTTTGACTGCATGCGGCGATTGGTTCATCTAACAACTTCTTCACTGATTCGGTAACTTCATCATCAGTCATTTCTATTTCATTGAACCATTGAGGGTCTTTGGCGTCGCCAGTATACTCATGCATTAATCCAGAGCGGTGACTTAAGGGCAAGATGTGCCATTTAACCCAATAGCGCACGAGATCAACACCAGTCAAACCATTGGCCAAGAGAGCCCGGAGCTTGGCGAGTTGAGGAGCATAAGTTTGCTGCTCTTTGGTAGTTAAGCGTCGAGGTAATGGGTGGCCATTGCTAAGCCGGTGAGGGCGGTAACCCAGCAAGGGATTCTCTTCAGCAGGGGCGGTGTTCTGACAATAAAACCAAGTTTGGTTCCAATCTTTGGGATGACTGTGGTGTGATGCATGTGGGAAGTCAACTTCCTTCCTCTTCTGGATTGATACCCCGCCAAGTTCCATGTTAGGACCATCAAAAAAATTAGTTCGGCGGTTTAGATGAAAGAAGTCCCGGAATAGCTCAACAGATGGTTCTTCTTGAAGGTAGACTTCACAAAAAACTTGAAAGTTGCATATATTTGATACAGAATTGGGACCGATATCTTGTGGATGGAGTTGAAAGCTCGCAAGTACATCCCGGATTTTTTTGATCCGGGAGGACTGAAGCCCCGGTCTAGATGCTGCATAAAAACAATAACTTCGCCATCTTGAGGCTCAGGAGGGCACTCAGGGCCAGGAACCCGCCAGTGAAGGACATTCTTTGAAGCTAAAGCGCTTGTTACAACGTATTCATTGATTTGCGTTTCTGTGATCCGGGATGGAACCCAGTTGCAAGCGGTGAATTGTTTGGTCATCTTAGACAACAAACTGCAAAGGTAAAATGAAGGTCGGTTTACAATTGACGGTTCAAGAAGTATTAGTTGGTGTCAAACCAGAAAATTTGATCTAGGCATATGTGTGAGATAAACCAGAAATTTCTATTCACATCAAAATGGCGGTTTAAAGTGAGGGCTAATGATATACGGCGGATTACCAACTGTTAAAAGTTTAAACTGCCCTTAGGTGGAGGAGCCGGAGATGAAAATCTGCTAAGTGTTGACAGAAACAGGTTTCACACAATGATGAAATTTATTTGGATCTACCATGCTTCAGTAAAGAAAAATTTCTACAGCCTGTAATGGCGTTAAGCGGAACAGAGAAGGACGTGCGCTCTACTGAGGATCCTTTTACAGAGAAGGAAGATCTCCTAGTACTGAAAATGGATGCGGAGCAACTACCGCATGAGATTCACGCTACTGATTGGATCAAAGAAACTATGGCTGAAGGAAGACACGAAGAACTAGGATGAACACTTATGAACACGGATGAACTCGTTAACCCTAGCACAGATCTAAAGATGCGGGAAAAGGAAAACTTACCGGTGCAGATCTACTACGGAGGGATGTCACGAACTCTGGTTCGATTCAGGTTGATGCAGCGGCCTTTGTCGATGCAGTTCTCAAGGGTCGAGGGCGGCGGCGGAGCTTCAGAGCTTGAGCGTCGCGAGGAGGAAGAAGAAGGCACGGAAGGGGAATAAAGAAAAGGGCCCTCGGGCTTTATTTATAAGGAGAAAAGGATAAATGGCAGGCGCAAGAATCGAGGAGCCTGAAGCGGCAAAGATGGCGCGCCTGTCGCCTCAATTTTTGGGATGCCATTAACGAAGGGAATCTTTTTAATCTTTTTATACAGAGATGATGTCATGATGGCCCGTTGTTGTGTCCAGAGGATGACGTCATGGCGGTTTAACAAAGTTTACAGGAGAAGATAACATGGCGGTTTACGAGAATATAAGGAGATGTTCACAAGATTTATTTAAGTAGTGAAGACTGACATGAACATGTTCAAATAATTCTGGGGCCTAATGTTGGGGATATGACTACTGAGTGTAAACCGGCTAGGAGGGCCCAGTTCACCCTCGACTATGTTGAAGCCCATGAAGATCCAGAAGATGGCGCTTTACTAATGAAGCTTAGAGGCCTGGAGCCCAAAGGCGGATTAGGGCCCATAGTGGTAAACCGCCATGATTATGTAACTTGTAATGTAAGTTAGGAAAGGAGAGACCGAGCCGGACACTTTGTATGAGTCGGCCTCGGGGCTGTGTAGACCGGCCGAGCGTCAACCTATGTATATAAAGGGACAACCCGGCGGCGGTTCAGGGACAAGAAAACAACAACTTGAGACTCAGGCAAAGCATATTTGCTCCCTGGTCACCGAAACCCAATCAATCCCATCACAATTAGACGTAGGCTTTTACCTTCATCGAAGGGGACGAACTAGTATAAACCTCCCATGTCCCTTGTCCGGTTTAACCCCTTCAAGCTAACCCGTTGCGATGGCTCCACAACTAAGTCCTTTCATGAGGACATCTGACGTGTTAATTCCACGACATCCCCCGAAGACGAACTCTGTCAAGAAGAGCTACTAGCTGGACTGCAAAGAATGGATCCTGGTTACTATACTCGGAGAAAACTAGTACCTTCGAATTTATGGTTAACTTACAGCTCGGCGGAGGGCTGGACCGTTGGCGGGCATGACGCGGTGAGGGCGCCCGTCGGGGCAGGGCCCCCTGGTGATGTTTTCTTCTCCTGCTTGGGCACCTCCGTCTCCAAGTCTTCGGAGGCGGCCCTCTTCTTCCCGCGCGGAGAGGAGGCTTTAGATTCCCCTCCCCGATTATCCTCCTTGGGGGTGGTAGCAATTCCCCCAGTTCGGATGCGCAGTGAGTGAGATTCAGCCTCCCTGTTCTTCCCTTCGTCTTTCCCTGAGGGCATTTTGCTAAGCACCCGGCCAAGCATCTTGGCTATGGCAGGGCTAGGCGAGCCTTCGGGAAGTGGCGCCGGACACCTGATTCTCTCCGCCTTGCCGAGCCATTCCTGGCCACGGAGGATTTCCAGAATAATGATTATGATAAATATAAATGAAGTGTCCAGTTTCGGGATTACTTACTTGGGTATCTAGGCGATTACAGCTTAGGCCCGCATCCTCGGTGGTGTCCGGACACTTTACTTGTGGTCCGAAGAATAATCTACACATCTCTTCGAGCGTCAGGCCGAAGAAGTGCTGAATAGTCCGCGGACCCTCTGAATTGAACTCCCACATCCGGAGAGGCCGACGTTTGCACGACAACATCCGTCGGATTAGCATTACCTGAATTATGCTGACAAGGTTAATGTCCCTTTCAAGAAGCTCCCGGATACGGCCCTGCAGTGTTGGTACATCACTAGCAGACCCCCAATCCCGTCCTACGTTGGTCCATGATGCCAGTTGTGGCGGAGGGCCCGAGCGAAAGTCGGGGGCAGCCACCCACTTTGTGCCTCTGGGAGCCGTGACATAAAACCACCTCCGCTGCCATAAATCGGATACCTCTGGGAAAGAACCCTCTGGCCATGGTGCGTCGGCATTCCTGCTTATTATGGTGCCTCCGCACTCCGCATGTCGCCCCTTGATCATCTTCGGCTTCACATTGAAGGTCTTGAGCCATAAGCCGAAGTGTGGAGTGACGTGGAGAAAAGCCTCGCACATAATGATGAATGACGAGATATGGAGGATAGCGTCCGGAGCTAGATCGTGAAAATCTAACCCGTAATAGAACATGAGCCCCCTCACAAAGGGATCAAGGGTGAGGCCCAAGCCGCGGAGGAAGTGAGGAACAAATACCACACTCTCATTGGGCTCGGGAGTAGGGATGACCTGCCCTGGAGCAGGAAGCCTGTGCTGGATGTCGCCAGTCAGATATCCGACCTCCCTAAGCCTCGCAATATCCTCCTCTTTGATCGAGGAAGCCACCCATCGACCTTGAAGGTTGGATCCGGACATATTGGAGGATCTGGAGTGTTTGAGTTTGGGTCTCGGGTGTTAGAACTCGAGATGCGAAAGGGCGCAAGGGTGGTGGAAAAGAGGTGTAGGCCTCGGCCCCTTTATAAAAGGGGAGAATATCAAGAGTCCTCAACGTGACCGCTTGAGACTTATCTAAAAACATGGAGTCATACCAACAGTCATCATGGGGTGGCACACACCCGTATTGATGGAAGATCCCGTAATAAGGGGAACACGATCTCTGCTTTGGCAGGGTGTGCCAATAAAACCGCCTCGCAACGTGTATCGAGGTGAGCTGAGAAAAACCGGTTCGTGTTGGGCCGGGCCACGATACAAGGGCACGATGCACAAAGATTGCTAGCAGATCAGATTTATGTTATGCCCCCTATGGTGGTATGTGAAGATCATCTTGCAGATCCGAACACGGTTCAAGTGTTCGATGATTACTTTGGAGTATTCATAGATGGAACCCGCCTTGCAATGCCGAAGACAAAACTGTGTGCCGGACTCATCGTCATTGAAGCCTGGTTCAGGGGATACCGAGGGAGTCCTGGATTAGGGGGTATCCGGACAACCATACTATATACTTTGTCCGGACTGATGGAGCGTGAAGATACAAGACTCAAGACTCCGTCCCGTGTCCGGATGGGACTCTCCTTTGCGTGGAAGACAAGCTTGGTGATCTAGATATTATATTTCCTTCCTTGTAACCGACTCCATGTAAACCCTAGCCCTCTCCGATGTCTATATAAACCAGAGAGTTTAGTCCTTAGAGGGACGATCACAATCATAATCATCATAGGCTAGCTTCTAGGGTTTAGCCTATACGATCTCGTGGTAGATCAACTCTTGTACGACTCATATCATCAATATCAATCAAGCAGGAAGTAGGGTTTTACCTCCATCAAGAGGGCGAACCTGGGTAAACATTGTGTTCCTTGCCTTCTGTTACCATTAGCCTAAGACGCACAGATCGGGACCCCCTACCCGAGATCCGCCGGTTTTGACACCGACAGTTACTATAAACACTAGTAAAATACACATCAATAACATGTATATCAAATGTACCTTTGTTCACTTTTCCATCCTTCTTATCCGCCAAGTATTTGGGGTAGTTCCGCTTCCAGTAACCATTCCCTTTGCAGTAGAAGCACTCAGTTTCAGGCTTAGGTCTAGCTTTGGGTTTCTTCACGGGAGTGGCAACTTGTTTGCCATTCTTATTGAAGTTCCCTTTCTTTTCCTTGTCCATTTTCTTGAAACTAGTGGTCTTGTTAACCATCAACACTTGATGCTTTTTCTTGATTTCTATCTTTGCTAATTTCAGTATCGCGAAGAGTCCAGGAATCGTTTTCGTCATCCCTTGCATATTATAGTTCATCACGAAGTTCTAGTAGCTTGGTGGTAGTGACTAGAGAACTCTGTCAATCACTATATTATATGGAAGATTAACTCCCACTTGATTCAAGTGATTGTAGTACCTAGAGATTCTGAGCACATGCTCAGTGATTGAGCTATTCTCCTCCACCTTGTAGGCAAAGTATTTTTTAGAGGTTTCATACCTCTTGACACGGGCATGAGCCTGAAATACCAATTTCAGCTCTGGGAACATCTCATATGCTCCATGGCGTTCAAAACGATTTTGAAGTCCCGGTTCTAAGCCATAAATAACGGTGCACTAAACTATCAAGTAGTCATCATACCGAGCTAGTCAAACGTATATAACTTGTACATCTGCTCCTGCAATAGGTTTATCACCTAGCAGTGCATCCAGCACATAATTCTTCTGTGTAGCATTGAGGATAATCCCTAGATCACGGACCCAATCCGCATTAATGCTACTATCATCTTTCAACTTATTTTTCTCTAGAACATACCAAAAGTAAGGGAGCTATATCGCGAGCTATTGATCTACAACATAGATTTGCTAATACTATCAGGACTAAGTTCATGATAAATTAAGTTCAATTAATCAAATTACTTAAGAACTCTCACTTAGATAGACATCCCTCAAGCCATGTAAATGATATGTGATCCAAATCAACTAAACCATGGCTAATCATCACGTGAGATGGAGTAGTCATCAATGGTGAACATCTCTACGTTGATCATATCTACTATATGATTCATGTTCGACCTTTCGGTCTCCAGTGTTCCGAGGCCATGTCTGTACATGTGAGGCTTGTCAAGTTTAACCCGAGTATTCCGCATGTGCAAAGCTATATTGCACCCGTTGTATGTGAATGTAGAGCCTATCATACCCAATCATCACCTAGTGTCTCAGCACGACGAACTGTCGCAACGGTGCATACTCAGGGAGAACACTTATACCTTGAAATTTTTAGTGAGGGATCATCTTATAATGCTACCGCCGAACTAAGCAAAATAAGATGCATAAAAGATAAACACCACATGCAATAAAAATATGTGACATGATATGGCCATCATCATCTTGTGCCTTTGATCTCCATCTCCAAAGCACCGTCATGATCTCCATCATCATGGCTTGACACCTTGTCTCCATTGTAGTGTCGTGGTCGTCTCGCCAACTATTGCTTCTACAACTATCGCTAACGCATAGTGATAAAGTAAAGCAATTGCATGGTGTTTGCATTTCATACAATAAAGCGAAAACCATAAGGCTCCTGCCAGTTGCCGATAAATTTTACAAAACATGATCATCTCATACAACAACGTATATCACATCATGTCTTGACCATATCACATCACAACATGCCCTGCAAAAACAAGTTAGACGTCCTCTACTTTGTTGTTGCAAGTTTTACGTGGCTCCTATGGGCTTCTAGCAAGAATCGTTCTTACCTACGCATCAAAACTACAACGGTGTTTCGTCAAGTTTATTGTTTTAACCTTCAACAAGGACCGACCGTAGTCAAATTCAATTCAACTAAAGCAGGAGAAACAGGCACCCGCCAGCCACCTTTATGCAAAACTAGTTGCATGTCTGTCGGTGGAACCGGCCTCATGAACGTGGTAATGTAAGGTTGGTCCAGGCTGCTTCATCCAACAATACCGCCGAATCAAAATAAGACGTTGGTGGTAAGCAGTATGACTATCACCGCCCACAACTCTTTGTGTTCTACTCATTCATATCATCTATGCATAGACCTGGCTCTGATACCACTGTTGGGAAACATAGCATGCAATTTCAAAAAAATTCCTACGCTCACGCAAGATCTATCTAGGAGATGCATAGCAACGAGGGCGGAAGTGTGTGTACATGTACCCTCGTAGACAGAAAGCGGAAGCATTTGACAACGCGGTTGATGCAGTCGAACTTCTAGCTCAGATCGATCAAGTACCGAACGCACGGCACCTCCGAGTTATGCACACATTCAGCTCGGTGACGTCCCTCGCCTTCTTGATCCAGCAAGACGTCTGTCACACCCTAGCTAGTCATGCATTAGAGTGTTGCATCATGTTTACTCTTTCATCAGAAACTTGAAATGGGGATCTGTGAAACCCTCAGAATCATTTTGAAAATGACCCAAATAAAAATTTCTCCAAAAGGGTCCAAGAAAATGCTCATGTTGCTCTCTGAAAATATTGGACAGAGATAAAAATCAAACCAATATTTTTAAGAGCTCATAGGTATTTATTTTGGGCATTTGGAATTAATGCATAAATATTTGCATTGGAAATATATTAGTTATATATATTAATATATGTCCAAAAACTATGCCACCTGTTGGGGAGCTCTGGAATAATATATCTAGCTCCTGCAAAAATTGGCATAAGGTAATAAAATGATTTAATATTTTATTTAAATCAAAACAAATGTCAGAAATTAGAAAACAGAAATAAATAAAAGGAGGAGCTTACCTGGGCTCCTCCCTGTCCGGCCCAGCCAGCTGGCCGGCCCAGCCAGCAGGCGGCCCAGCCCACCACTGCAGCCCTCCGTCGTCTTCCTCCCCTCGCCCCGAAGCTGCTGCGTGCTCGCACGCGCACGGCCGCGCGGCCACCTCCTGCTTGCCGACGAGCTCCTGGCCGCGTGGACGACTTCCGCAGGCCGTCCCGATCCCCCTGACCCCCCTCACTCTCCCGTGCACCTCTTCCCTCTCTCCCTGCTTCGCCTCCCTCGCCCCCTCTCCCGAAGCAGAGCGCAGCCGCCGACGCCGTTCGCCGTAGCTGCAGCCACCGCCCTTCCCTCGCTCCCCCGACTAGCCCAGAGGCTCCGCCTCGACCCCCTCTTCCTCTCCACCGAGCCACGAGGCCCCGGACGCGCTGCAACGCCGCCACCATCGTCGTTTCCGTCGCCGGCCGCCGTGGATCCTCGTCGTCGATTCGAGAGCTACCGGACGTCCCCGAGCCCGCTAACCATCCCTGCAGCTCCGCGGTGAGCCGCTGACCCGATTCCCCCTTGCCCCGTCGTCCCTAGCATCCTGTAGTTGCCGTCCCCTTGAGCTCCGAAGCTCGCCGCCGCCGTGCCTCGTCACCGCCGTGGCTGGAGCCGTTGTAGCTCGAAGCCGAGCACACCATCGTGCTCCACACCTCACCAGGAGCACGTAGCACGCACCAACGCCTCCCCTAGCGCCCTGCGTCGCCTAACCCGCCGTTGGCCGAACTCCGGCCGCCGCTCACGAGCTCGCCGTCGTCGGTACCGGCCACCTCAGGCACGGCCACCACCACCGTTCGACGCGCGGGAGCAAGGGCTCTCCAACGAGCCCAAGCACGGCCTCGCCCGTGCCCTGTAGCGCGTTTCCGTATCGCGCCGCCGTCTCGGGCCTCGCCGGCGTCATGTCGCCGGTGGGTTTGACCTGTTTGACCTGGGGTTTGACCCCCCCAGGGTCACTGACGCGTGGGCCCCGTCGGCCAGGTGGTTAGATTAGCGCTAATCACTGTTAGTTAACCCCCTGACACTGACCAGTGGGCCCCAGCGCCACTAATTCTTAATTAGAATTAAACTAACCCTGTTAAACCCCCCTGTCACTGACGTGTGGACCCCACACGTCAGGTTTGACCCCAGCCAGCCGCAGTTGACCACTGACGTCATGCTGACGTCATGCTGGCGCAATATATATATTTCTGGATTTAATTAAATCAGGAAATTCCAGAATATTATTTAAACTTCAAAATTCATAACTTTTATTCTGTAACTCCAAATCAGACAAATTATATATGAAAAATGATCAGAAAAATCCAATCTATCCATCTGTACTATTTTCATGCATGATAAAACAAGTTAACTTGATGTTTAATGCAGAACAAGGAAAAGCACTTTAAAAGGCCATGTTTGAGTTTGAAATTTGAATCTTTGATTCAAATTGGTTCAAACCCTTCTGGTTTTAGTTGCATTAGCCCAACACACTCATATTGCCATGTTTCATGCATGCATCATATTGTTGCACATTGTTTGGTGATGGTTGTGTATCGGTGTCCTTTGCGACAGGTTCTGCCTCCGAGGAGTACCGTGATTACCCTAACGAAGAACCGTATCAGTGCATCGAACCATCAGGCAAGCAACCAACCATTTGATCATATCGATACAATCCCATGTTCTCGCTCCTGCTCTCTTTTACTGCATTAAGACAACGCGTTTCAAACTGCTGTGTGCTACGGTAGTTGAACCCATTTCCTCTGCATGACCTGTCATTGCCACAGTAACTAGATGAAACCCACTAGCATGTGTAGGAGTTGATTGAGCCATATGTATGTGTTGTTCCTACCTTGCTATGCCTGCTATGCTTAGAGTCGTGTCAGGTCTGGTTCATCTGGGTGATGGGCTAGAGTGAAATGATTATGTCGGTAATGAGAGTGGTGTGGTGAACACGATTTGGTAAAGGTATCGATGAGAGGCCATGTAGGAGTACATGGTGGGTTGTTTCATTGAAGCCGACCTTAAGCACTGAGATCTGTATGTGTGATTTAAGATACAGCTACTACCATGCATTGGGCCCTGAAATATGACCCCGCTCGGCTTCTTATTCACCCTAGCTCTCTGTCCAGGAGTTGCAAGTAGTTTCTGGTGTTTGTAGCCTACTGGAGGCCGTGGACAGCGCTGACCGTAGGGGTGGGCTGTGATGCGGTAGGTACGTGGCACGGTGTACCGAATACCCGTTAGGTATCTCGGGAACCCTGTTCACATCGTTCGGGGCCGTATGGGAAACCTCGGCCGGACTCCCTGCGGATGGAACCTGAATATGCGATAAACCTGGACTAGAGGCTTAAGTGTTTAGGTAGGTCGTGGTCTACACCCACGTCGGCTTTCGCTTGAAGTCTGCCGAGCACATGTCGTGTGCAGACGCTAAGTGGTGGAAACATGTATGAAGAAGTACACCCCTGCAGGGTTATCATGATCTATTCGAATAGCCGCGTCCGCGGTAAAGGACTACTTGGTTGCCTATACAGTTCATAGACAAGTAAATGGAAACTACTAAAAGCTTCAAGATAAGTGTGAGTGCCGAGGATGGCTCTTCCGTAGGAAGACGGAGGCGGATCCTCGGTAGTGTATTGAATTGGTGAGTAGTGGACTCGTGTGCGCAAAACCATTTCAAGTTGGAGTATCATAGGATAGTCTAGCCAAGAGTCAAAGCTGGCTTGCTGCAATAACTCCACAAACCCTTCTTGATAATATGCATGCATGTAGGATCTGATGTAAGTCTTGCTGAGTACCTTTGTACTCATGTTGCTATAATTTACATTTTACAGAAGACGCTGCAACCCCTTCTGATGGGTTCTATGTAGACGTTGACATCAACGAGTAGGCTAAAGGCCCAGGTGGTGACCCTGAGCTTGTGAAGGACCACGTAGTATAGCTAGGCTTTCCAAGCCTCTTTTATTTTACTAGTTGTCTGTACTCAGACAAGTTACTTCCGCTGCTGGTTTGTATGACTGTATGACTTGAATGTTGGGTCGTGAGACCCGTACCTTTGTGTATGTTATGTATGGCTCCTTGAGCCTTAAATAAAGTACTTGTGTCGTAGAGTCATGTTGTGATGCTTCGTTGTATTTGCACATATCGAGCATATTGTGTGTATGATTGAAATGCTTGGTATGTGTGGGATCTGACTATCTAGTTGTTTATCTTTAGTAGCCTCTCTTACCGGGAAATGTCTCCTAGTGTTACCGCTGAGCCATGGTAGCTTGCTACTGCTCTGGAACACTTAGGCTGGCCGGCATGTGTCCTTCGTTCCTGTGTCTGTCCCTTCGGGGAAATGTCACGCATTGAGTACCGGAGTCCTGTTAGCCCGCTACAGCCCGGTTTACCGGAGTCCTGCTAGCCCAGTGCTACAGCCCGGACCCACTTGCTGATGACCGACACGTTCGAAGCTGGGTCATGGATGCCTGTCCCTGTAAGTCTGTGCCACTTTGGGTTTACGACTAGTCATGTCAGCCCGGGCTCCTTATCATATGGATGCTAGCGACACTATCATATACGTGAGCCAAAAGGCGCAAACGGTCCCGGGCAAAGGTAAGGCGACACCCGTGGGGATACCGTGCGTGAGGCCGCAAAGTGATATGAGGTGTTACCGGCTAGATCGATGTGACATCGAGTCGGGGTCCTGACAGCGTTGGCATCAGAGCCGGACTGCCTGTAGGTTCTCCAAGCCAAACTGGTCGATGTTGAGTCTAGAAATTCTTAGTTATATGTAGGGGAATTGTTTGTGGGTTGGAACGTAAGGCTCTTTTTACTCCTTTATCTTATGACATTCTGATCTGAGTCAGTCCATTCTTCCACCGGGGGTTAAGGAATTAGGATCTATTCTCTCTATCAGGATCACGTGTTACTAATCAGTAGTACCTTATAGGTATGATGGATACAAGCCTAGTTCAGTTCTTCTACCATATTATGTTGCTAGGATGGACTCAGAATTTGATATGATGATGTTGAGTGTGTATGAAATCCTTTGTCAAATGTCTCAAAATCCTTCTTGAGCATTTACAGCTGTTATGCTGCCGAAATTTTGCTAGAAATTCTAATGCCTTTGCATTATGATTGTGCTTTCAGATGGCCACTCGCGACCTCAATCAAGTGGTTCGCCTGACTCGATGCCTAGATGTACCCGGCCATACTGCCAAGTTGGTCAGGGTAATGACTGAGGCTGGATACCGCTGGTATCCTGAGTACACGGTCGAAGAGCAATTCCGAGACTTTAATCAAAGCCAGTATCTCTGCACTGTTAGGATATTTCCATCTTATCCTGGATCCACCGAGCCCCTTCACTGCTCCTATGGACTCGGGGTTACCATTGAGATGGCTGTGCAGGACGCCGCCTACTCTATGATGACCATCATGCGAGTCAGATCTGGACTATTTCGGGATTCTGATTTCCGGTATATGCCAGGATCACTTCCGGGAGCACAAGGGTATCTCCAGGCTATCTATGCTGACCCCACCCAGGAGGATTCACGGACTCGCACCACTACTGAGATGCTTGAGGATAAGGACCGTGAAAATCGGGCCTTGAGGTTAGAGCTCTTCAATACCCGTGCTGACCACTGGGCCACTTTGACTCGGTTCGCACCGGCGGTGCAAGCTGGATATTCGGATATGCGCGATCTCTATCCTGTGAGATCTGCTCTGCCAGACGTGATGGGTTGGCGTGATGTAGGAGGCATCACCCCACCTCGCGGTCCCCGCAGGCCACCGTCTGTTGGTCCAAGACTTCATCCTAGCCCCTATGGTCCACAAGCTCCGCGAGATCGTCTGTTTCCGGATGATCATGTTGAGCTTCCAGGCTATGGAGGTGACTTCTACGAGGACTACTACGGATCGGTCTGAGTTAGTGGTAGTATCACTAGTTCGCACTAGCTGTGTCATCTATCGTCCCGCGTGACTCGTGGGATATGACCTAGTTTGTACTCTTACCGGAGGTGTAGAAAAATAATGTATAGGAGCTTGGGATGCCTCCGATGAGATGTAATCCTCTTTTCACCGTAATAGTACTTTGTTTGGTCTTGTACTAAACCCTGTATGGTGTGTATGATGATGGAATAAAAGAAGCAGTTTCTGTATCTACCATGTCATACGGATGATCATCTTGCATTCCGAGTTATTCCTTACATTTTGTATCCTATGTTGGAATTTTATCATCCTGACTAAATCATTGTCTTGTTTACCTAGGATGGTCAACACGCGCACTAACCCTGCTCCTCAAGAGCAGGCCGAAGGCAGTGAAGTCAGGGATGCAAATCTGCCTCATCCCCCTTCCCTAGCCGAGGTTATGATGGAAGCTGAGAGAAACAAGCGGGAGACCAACCGTTTGTTGGAGCGTATTGAACAAAACACGGCACACCATCAGAGGACTAACGTGGTGTCACTCAGTGATTTTATCAAATTACATCCACCCACGTTCCACCACTCCGTCGAGCCTCTCGACGCTGATGACTGGCTTCGCAGTATCTCTCACAAACTGCGTTCCGCGCTGGTAGCGGAGGCTGACAAGGTCACCTTTGCTGCATATCATCTTGAAGGCCCCGCCAGTCTATGGTGGGAGAATTATGGAGCTATGCGCCCGGCGGGCCATGTCACTACTTGGGCTGAATTCAGCGAGGCTTTCCGTGAACATCACATTCCGGAGGGTCTCATGGACCGTAAACGTGAGGAATTTTGCAGTTTCACTCAAGGCCGACTTTCTGTGGATGCTTACAGTAGGGAGTTTGGTAACCTCGCACGATATGCAACTGAGGAAGTGTCTACTGATGCCAAGAAGCAAGCAAGGTTCCGTAAGGGCCTTAGTCCTGAGCTTCGCCGCGACCTCCGTCTGCATGAGTGCACATCTTTTCAGAAACTTGTTAACAAAGCCATCAGTGCTGAAACTGGTCAGACTGACTATGACGCAACACGCAAGCATGGCCGTGACATGGGCTCCTCATCCGGTGCTGGTCCTCAGAAGCGCCGCGTGTGGGTGCCCAACACTGCCCTGCCACCCAGGTTCACACCGAGGCCATCCTTCCAGGCGCCTCGCCCTGTTCAACAGTCTGCACCAGCCAAGCCCTATGGGGGTCCAACCAATAATGCTCCTCCACGTACCAGTTCCGTGACTTGTTTCAAGTGTGGGGAATCTGGCCACTATATGCGTGAGTGTCCCCAGACCAACCCCAACCAGTCTGCTAAAGCTGTTGGCCGTGGCAAGCCGACAGGAAAAGTATTCCACGCCAAGCCGGTCACCGCTTCACGTGGCCATGTCAACTGTATCTCTGCCGAAGAAGCTCAAGAAGATCCCAACGTCGTTCTCGGTACGCTTCTTGTTAATTGCCACCCGGCATCTGTTCTTTTCGATACAGGAGCCTCTCATTCTTTTATATCCGAAAATTATGCTCGTTTGCATAACGTCGCATTCGGTGATATGCCAACCTCTATGGTAATTCAAACTCCGGGATCCAAATGGCAAACTTCTGGAGTAAGCCATGGAAATGAAATCCAAGTCGACAGACTTGTTTTCCTCGCGTCTTTGATAGCCCTTAAATCTTCAGATATTAATATCATTCTGGGTATGGACTGGATGTCAGCTCATCAAGCCAAAATTGATTGCTTCTCTAGGACTGTTCAACTCACCCATCCTTCGGGGAAGATAGTCAATGTCTTGACCCGAATAGCCAAGCGACAATTATATTCTCTTAACGCCAGCCCTTTGCCAGACCTTGAGGACGTTCCGGTAGTCCGTGACTTCCCGGATGTCTTCCCAGAGGAATTGCCAGGTGTTCCACCTGACAGGGATGTTGAGTTCGTAATAGACCTCATTCCAGGAACCGTTCCGATTGCTCGAAGACCCTATAAGATGGCACCCCTAGAACTAGCCGAGCTTAAGAAACAACTCGATGAGTCCTTGAAAAAGGGTTTCATCCGCCCTAGTTCATCTCCGTGGGCTTGCCCCGTCCTATTCGTCAAGAAGAAGGATGGTACGGACCGGATGGTTGTAGATTACCGACCTGTCAATTTGGTCAGAATCAAGAACAAATATCCGCTTCCCAGGATCAACGACCTTTATGATCAGCTCGCTAGATCCTCAGTCTTCTCCAAGATGGATTTGAGGTTGGGCTACCATCAAATCAAAATTAGAAACGGGGACATTCCTAAAACGGCCTTTGTTACTCGTTATGGCCAATACGAGTACACCGTCATGTCCTTCGGTTTAACCAACGCTCCAGCCACCTTTTCTCGGTTAATGAACTCAATCTTCATGGAGTATTTGGATAAATTCGTCGTAGTTTATCTCGATGATATACTCATCTACTCCAAGAACAAGGAGGAACATGCCGAACATCTAAGGCTAGTGTTGAAGAAACTTCGAGAGCATCGCCTTTATGCCAAATTCTCTAAATGTGAATTCTGGTTGTCAGAAGTGACCTATTTGGGTCATGTAATATCTGGTAAAGGTATTGCTATTAACCCTGAGCGAGTTCAAGCCGTCCTTAATTGGACTCCACCTGAATCGGTCAAGCAAGTTCGGAGTTTTCTGGGCTTAGCGAGCTATTGTCGTCGCTTTGTCGAGAACTTCTCCAAGGTTGCTAAACCTCTAACCGAACTCCTCAAGAAAGATAAGAAGTTCGAGTGGACTCCACAATGTGAGCACAGCTTTCAGGAACTAAAAAGACGCCTGACTTCTGCTCCCGTACTGGTACCGCCAGACTTCTCCAAGGACTTTGTTATCTACTGCGACGCCTCGCGACAAGGACTAGGTTGCATTCTCATGCAAGATCGACACGTAATTGCCTACGCCTCACGGCAATTGCACCCACATGAGGAGAATTATCCTACTCATGATCTAGAGCTTGCAGCCGTAGTCTATGCACTTAAGACCTGGCGACATTACCTCCTCGGTAACCGTTGCGAAATATTCACTGATCACCAAAGTCTGAAGTACATTTTCACCCAACCGGATCTGAATCTCAGGCAAAGACGTTGGGTTGAGTTGATCACAGACTTCGACTTAGGAATAACCTACACCCCAGGGAAAGCCAACGTCATGGCTGATGCGCTAAGTCGTAAATCTTATTGTAACAACCTGATGTTACAACAAAGTCAACCGCTTCTCCATGAGGAATTTCGGAAGCTTAACCTTCACATTGTTCCTCAAGGTTTTCTTTCCACCTTGGTGGCAAAACCTACCCTTACGGATCAGATTATCAAAGCACAGAAGGTAGATCCGGGAATTTCCCGCATCAAGAGAAACATCCAGAAAGGAGTTGCGAATTGTTTCTCCATTAATGATCAAGGGGTCGTATACTTCGGGGATCGACTAGTGGTTCCCAAAGTGCGAAACCTGAGGCGATTGATCCTTAAGGAAGCTCACGAATCTCCTCTCACCATTCATCCCGGTAGTACTAAGATGTATCAGGACCTACGCCAGAGGTTCTGGTGGACTAGGATGAAGAGAGAAATTGCTCAGTATATTGCTAATTGCGACGTCTGTCGTCGTGTAAAAGCAGAGCATCAACGGCCTGCTGGCACCCTTCAACCCTTAGCTATTCCTGAATGGAAATGGGATAAAATTGGTATGGATTTCATTACCGGTTTTCCCAGGACCAAGAGAGGGAATAATGCTATTTTCGTCGTGGTCGATCGTCTTTCCAAAGTAGCTCATTTCTTACCTGTTCGTGAGAGTATAACCGCTAGTCAACTGGCAGATTTATACATCTCCCGAATAGTGTCCCTCCATGGTGTTCCTTTGGAAATCAATTCGGATCGAGGAAGTCTTTTCACCTCTCGATTTTGGGAAAGTTTCCAAAATGCTATGGGAACCCGTCTCTCCTTTAACACCGCTTTCCACCCTCAGTCAAGTGGTCAAGTGGAACGCGTCAACCAAATTCTAGAAGACATGCTTCGAGCCTCTGTTATCTCTTTCGGAATGGACTGGGAGAAGTGCCTTCCATTTGCCGAATTCGCTTACAACAACAGCTATCAATCTAGCTTGGGTAAAGCCCCTTTTGAAGTTCTTTATGGACGACGATGTCGAACACCCCTTAACTGGTCAGAGACCGGGGAAAGACAATTCTTTGGCCCGGATATGATTCAGGAAGCAGAAGAACAAGTTCGTATCGTTCGTGAAAAGTTGAAAACAGCCCAATCTCGTCAAAAGAGTCAATATGACCGAAAACATAAGGCTATGACTTTCGAGGTTGACGAGAAGGCTTATCTTCGGGTCACCCCTCTGAAGGGAACCCATCGTTTCGGTATCAAAGGCAAATTGGCTCCTTGTTACATTGGACCTTTTCGCATTCTCGCCAAACGAGGAGAAGTTGCCTACCAGTTGGAACTACCTCCGCACCTCTCCAGAGTCCACGATGTCTTCCACGTTTCTCAACTCAGGCGTTGCTTCTCGGATCCTATCCGTGGAGTGGACCACGAAACGCTTGATCTCCAAGATAATCTTACATATCGAGAGTACCCCATTCGTATTCTCGATCAAACCGAACGTACCACCCGACGTCATAATATCAAGTTTCTCAAAGTTCAATGGTTGCACCATTCTGAGGATGAAGCAACTTGGGAAAGGGAGGATCGTCTTCGACTCGAGTATCCCGCCTTCTTCCCGGAGGAACCCAAATCTCGGGACGAGATTCTTTTGAGTGGGGGTGAGTTGTCACACCCTAGCTAGTCATGCATTAGAGTGTTGCATCATGTTTACTCTTTCATCAGAAACTTGAAATGGGGATCTGTGAAACCCTCAGAATCATTTTGAAAATGACCCAAATAAAAATTTCTCCAAAAGGGTCCAAGAAAATGCTCATGTTGCTCTCTGAAAATATTGGACAGAGATAAAAATCAAACCAATATTTTTAAGAGCTCATATGTATTTATTTTGGGCATTTGGAATTAATGCATAAATATTTGCATTGGAAATATATTAGTTATATATATTAATATATGTCCAAAAACTATGCCACCTGTTGGGGAGCTCTGGAATAATATATCTAGCTCCTGCAAAAATTGGCATGAGGTAATAAAATGATTTAATATTTTATTTAAATCAAAACAAATGTCAGAAATTAGAAAACAGAAATAAATAAAAGGAGGAGCTTACCTGGGCTCCTCCCTGTCCGGCCCAGCCAGCTGGCCGGCCCAGCCAGCAGGCGGCCCAGCCCACCACTGCAGCCCTCCGTCGTCTTCCTCCCCTCGCCCCGAAGCTGCTGCGTGCTCGCACGCGCACGGCCGCGCGGCCACCTCCTGCTTGCCGACGAGCTCCTGGCCGCGTGGACGACTTCCGCAGGCCGTCCCGATCCCCCTGACCCCCCTCACTCTCCCGTGCACCTCTTCCCTCTCTCCCTGCTTCGCCTCCCTCGCCCCCTCTCCCGAAGCAGAGCGCAGCCGCCGACGCCGTTCGCCGTAGCTGCAGCCACCGCCCTTCCCTCGCTCCCCCGACTAGCCCAGAGGCTCCGCCTCGACCCCCTCTTCCTCTCCACCGAGCCACGAGGCCCCGGACGCGCTGCAACGCCGCCACCATCGTCGTTTCCGTCGCCGGCCGCCGTGGATCCTCGTCGTCGATTCGAGAGCTACCGGACGTCCCCGAGCCCGCTAACCATCCCTGCAGCTCCGCGGTGAGCCGCTGACCCGATTCCCCCTTGCCCCGTCGTCCCTAGCATCCTGTAGTTGCCGTCCCCTTGAGCTCCGAAGCTCGCCGCCGCCGTGCCTCGTCACCGCCGTGGCTAGAGCCGTTGTAGCTCGAAGCCGAGCACACCATCGTGCTCCACACCTCACCAGGAGCACGTAGCACGCACCAACGCCTCCCCTAGCGCCCTGCATCGCCTAACCCGCCGTTGGCCGAACTCCGGCCGCCGCTCACGAGCTCGCCGTCGTCGGTACCGGCCACCTCAGGCACGGCCACCACCACCGTTCGACGCGCGGGAGCAAGGGCTCTCCAACGAGCCCAAGCACGGCCTCGCCCGTGCCCTGTAGCGCGTTTCCGTATCGCGCCGCCGTCTCGGGCCTCGCCGGCGTCATGTCGCCGGTGGGTTTGACCTGTTTGACCTGGGGTTTGACCCCCCCAGGGTCACTGACGCATGGGCCCCGTCGGCCAGGTGGTTAGATTAGCGCTAATCACTGTTAGTTAACCCCCTGACACTGACCAGTGGGCCCCAGCGCCACTAATTCTTAATTAGAATTAAACTAACCCTGTTAAACCCCCCTGTCACTGACGTGTGGACCCCACACGTCAGGTTTGACCCCAGCCAGCCGCAGTTGACCACTGACGTCATGCTGACGTCATGCTGGCGCAATATATATATTTCTGGATTTAATTAAATCAGGAAATTCCAGAATATTATTTAAACTTCAAAAATTCATAACTTTTATTCTGTAACTCCAAATCAGACAAATTATATATGAAAAATGATCAGAAAAATCCAATCTATCCATCTGTACTATTTTCATGCATGATAAAACAAGTTAACTTGATGTTTAATGCAGAACAAGGAAAAGCACTTTAAAAGGCCATGCTTGAGTTTGAAATTTGAATCTTTGATTCAAATTGGTTCAAACCCTTCTGGTTTTAGTTGCATTAGCCCAACACACTCATATTGCCATGTTTCATGCATGCATCATATTGTTGCACATTGTTTGGTGATGGTTGTGTATCGGTGTCCTTTGCGACAGGTTCTGCCTCCGAGGAGTACCGTGATTACCCTAACGAAGAACCGTATCAGTGCATCGAACCATCAGGCAAGCAACCAACCATTTGATCATATCGATACAATCCCATGTTCTCGCTCCTGCTCTCTTTTACTGCATTAAGACAACGCGTTTCAAACTGCTGTGTGCTACGGTAGTTGAACCCATTTCCTCTGCATGACCTGTCATTGCCACAGTAACTAGATGAAACCCACTAGCATGTGTAGGAGTTGTATGAGCCATATGTATGTGTTGTTCCTACCTTGCTATGCCTGCTATGCTTAGAGTCGTGTCAGGTCTGGTTCATCTGGGTGATGGGCTAGAGTGAAATGATTATGTCGGTAATGAGAGTGGTGTGGTGAACACGATTTGGTAAAGGTGTCGATGAGAGGCCATGTAGGAGTACATGGTGGGTTGTTTCATTGAAGCCGACCTTAAGCACTGAGATCTGTATGTGTGATTTAAGATACAGCTACTACCATGCATTGGGCCCTGAAATATGACCCCGCTCGGCTTCTTATTCACCCTAGCTCTCTGTCCAGGAGTTGCAAGTAGTTTCTGGTGTTTGTAGCCTACTGGAGGCCGTGGACAGCGCTGACCGTAGGGGTGGGCTGTGATGCGGTAGGTACGTGGCACGGTGTACCGAATACCCGTTAGGTATCTCGGGAACCCTGTTCACATCGTTCGGGGCCGTATGGGAAACCTCGGCCGGACTCCCTGCGGATGGGACCTGAATAGGCGATAAACCTGGACTAGAGGCTTAAGTGTTTAGGTAGGTCGTGGTCTACACCCACGTCGGCTTTCGCTTGAAGTCTGCCGAGCACATGTCGTGTGCAGACGCTAAGTGGTGGAAACATGTATGAAGAAGTACACCCCTGCAGGGTTATCATGATCTATTCGAATAGCCGCGTCCGCGGTAAAGGACTACTTGGTTGCCTATACAGTTCATAGACAAGTAAATGGAAACTACTAAAAGCTTCAAGATAAGTGTGAGTGCCGAGGATGGCTCTTCCGTAGGAAGACGGAGGCGGATCCTCGGTAGTGTATTGAATTGGTGAGTAGTGGACTCGTGTGCGCAAAACCATTTCAAGTTGGAGTATCGTAGGATAGTCTAGCCAAGAGTCAAAGCTGGCTTGCTGCAATAACTCCACCAACCCTTCTTGATAATATGCATGCATGTAGGATCTGATGTAAGTCTTGCTGAGTACCTTTGTACTCATGTTGCTATAATTTACATTTTACAGAAGACGCTGCAACCCCTTCTGATGGGTTCTATGTAGACGTTGACATCAACGAGTAGGCTAAAGGCCCAGGTGGTGACCCTGAGCTTGTGAAGGACCACGTAGTATAGCTAGGCTTTCCAAGCCTCTTTTATTTTACTAGTTGTCTGTACTCAGACAAGTTACTTCCGCTGCTGGTTTGTATGACTGTATGACTTGAATGTTGGGTCGTGAGACCCGTACCTTTGTGTATGTTATGTATGGCTCCTTGAGCCTTAAATAAAGTACTTGTGTCGTAGAGTCATGTTGTGATGCTTCGTTGTATTTGCACATATCGAGCATATTGTGTGTATGATTGAAATGCTTGGTATGTGTGGGATCTGACTATCTAGTTGTTTATCTTTAGTAGCCTCTCTTACCGGGAAATGTCTCCTAGTGTTACCGCTGAGCCATGGTAGCTTGCTACTGCTCTGGAACACTTAGGCTGGCCGGCATGTGTCCTTCTTTGTTCCTGTGTCTGTCCCTTCGGGGAAATGTCACGCATTGAGTACCGGAGTCCTGTTAGCCCGCTACAGCCCGGTTTACCGGAGTCTTGCTAGCCCAGTGCTACAGCCCGGACCCACTTGCTGATGACCGACACGTTCGAAGCTGGGTCATGGATGCCTGTCCCTGTAAGTCTGTGCCACTTTGGGTTTACGACTAGTCATGTCAGCCCGGGCTCCTTATCATATGGATGCTAGCGACACTATCATATACATGAGCCAAAAGACGCAAACGGTCCCGGGCAAAGGTAAGGCGACACCCGTGGGGATACCGTGCGTGAGGCCGCAAAGTGATATGAGGTGTTACCGGCTAGATCGATGTGACATCGAGTCGGGGTCCTGACAGCGTCGATGTAGTAGATGAGTTCTGTCATCACGATCGTGTAGTGACGATGATGGTGAAGTGATCCTCGTAGGGCTTCGCCTAAGCACCTTGACGATATGACTGAGGGTGTAAACTGTGGATGGGGGCGCTGCACACAGCTAGAAAATTGTCTGTTGTGTCTTCTGGGCACCCCATCCCCACATATATATAGGTGGGAGGGGGAGGGGAGAGGCCAGGAGGCGCCCAAGGGCTGCCCGTCGGCCCCCTTGGGGCTTTCCTTGCCCTGCGCCCCCTTTCCATGTATGCATGAAGGGGAAGGAAAGAGGGGGGGGGGTGAGGGAAGGAAGTGACACTACAAAAAAAGACACATCCGTGACATTTTGGGCCAAACGAATTTTTCTCCTGTCATGCTTATGACACTTCTATGACGATAATTGTGACAAAATCAGGTATCATCATAGATGTGGTGGGCTCCTACTTGTATGACAAACAATCATGACAGAAAATGGGCTTTTTGTTCTAGGCGGGCTGGAGATGCAGCTGCATGACATTCTTTGGGCCGTCCATGAAGGAAAAAACATGGTAGAAGCGAGGGCGAGAAAAATATTGGGGAGTTCCCGGTTACGGTGGGTGGTCGGGGGCCGAGTGATGCGTGTTTCTCTCGTACACGTACGCGCGTGGGTGCGAGGCGTTGGGCTCTAACTAAACCCGAGGGAGACATTCACCTACTAAACCCGAGTGATTGCACTGCAGGCTACGCGTTACTGAACCCGAGTGATCGATCGATCTGGCTGTTAACTGAACCCGATCGAGCGATTCCTTCGCTACTGCTGCTAACTGAAGCTGATCG
>NC_057795.1:158381056-158391477 GCF_018294505.1 Triticum aestivum | reverse complement strand
AACCCAGCTGCCTCCTTCCCTTGATGAAAAACGAGCATTGTTGGGGGGGGGGGTTGATGAACAGTTCCCGGTGGGGGGTTGGATGAATAGGACCCCGTGGTAGTAGAGGCCGTTGCCACTGGATGAATAGGACCCGATCGATCGAGCCAGTTGGGGGTGGATGAACAGGACCCCGTGGAGGGCTTGATGAACAAGACGACCCCGTGGAGGGCTGGTTGAACAGTAGACAATGGAGGGCTGGATGAACAGTATCCCTTGGAGGGGTGGTTGAACAGGACCCCGTGGAGAGGGCTGGTAGAACAGTAGCCAGTGGAGGAGCGGTGGAGGCTGGATGAACAGGAGCACGTGGATGAACAGTGGCCGGTGAAGGCTGGAGGGGAGACGCCGTGGATGAATAGTCACAGGTGGAGGCTGGAGGAGGTCGATGTTTGAGATGAACAATATCCCGTGGAGTCCCGTTTTGCGGTACGCCACACCCCTCCCGATGAACAGGATCCCCTTTCGACCGTACCGCTCCAACACAAGTCCGTTTCCTTCATTTTGCGGTACGCCACACCCCTCTCGATCGACAGGACCCCGTTTTGACTGTAGGAGGTCCAAGTGAAGTCCGTTTCCTCCATTTTACGGTACACCAGACCCCTCCCGATGAACAGGATCCCGTTTCGATCGTGGCCAGTCGAACACAAGGCCGTTTCCTCGGTTTTGCGGTACGCTAGGCCTCGTTTCAATCGGCTGTTCCATCCAAGCCAGTTGGCTCCCGATGAACATGACGACACAGTTTATCCGTTCTGACCCAGCCATGTACACGAGCTTTGGCCGTACATATGCGTGAGTAGGCGTTCGAGACCCCGCCCGTATGTATGTACATGGCCGTATTTACTTTCTTGCACCCTGGCTCTACATACATGTAGACGATATTAACGGGACTGCGTGACATGCTACGTGCGCGCCTCTACTACGACACATGTGCACCTATACTACGGCACGTGCCCTTCCTTACACGGCCACGGTTCATACCTACAGCCTGCGGACAGACCGATCGTAGGTACGTACACGTTCCCGACTAGAGTGACAATGCTACATACGCTTTGACCAGGTGGGTCCCGACTGTCAAGCACTTCCTTGCGTGCGAAGATGTAGCTGGTGGGTCCCAGCAGTCAGGGGGGAAACTTTTTTTCACGAAATAAGGTGGCCCGTCCGGTGGGTCCCTACTATCAGGTGGAGGAACCATTATTTTGCGCGTAATAAGGAGGCACTTCCTTGCTGTGGTCGTGGACCCAGCTGTCATCCTCTCCATGTACAGTACTCTTCCGATGGAAGTCGTTCCTTGACCACATTGACCACGCCAGCTGAGAGCATCAAGGCGGTGGACGATGGCGAGTCCTAGGAAGGGGATGACGTGGGGCCGGGGAAGACGCGACAGTGATGCCCATGCGGAGAGGAGTATGAGGGTTCACTGGTTCGGCTGCAGTGTGAGGCTGCCGTCGCTGTAGGGCCTGACCAGCGGTGGGATAGTAGGGGGCGGTGAGGCCACCCCGGTAGCACATCTGACCACGGGAGGCAAGAGCACGCGGCACGGTCGGCACTGGTTTGTGCGACTGGAGGAAGAAGACCAAAGGTTGAAGAAGCACTATGGCCGTTGGATGGACATCGTACGGCTATTGGAGCTAGAATCGTTCATATTGACAAAGTAGACAAAGCCTTCCGTCCCCGTCAACTTAGTAGGCCCACAAGTCAGCCTCCCACTATGGTGGGTCCTAGCTAGCAGGGGGAGTATTCATTTTTTTGTGAGTAATAAGGGGGCACTTCCTTGCGTGCGAAGATATAGCTGGTGAGTCCGAGCTATCAGCGGGGGGAATGTTTTTTTTGTAAAATACAGAGGCCCTTTCGGTGGGTCCTAGCTGTCAGGTGGAGGAACCATTATTTTGCGCATAATAAGGAGGCATTTCCTTGTGTGCGGCGGTGGACCCAGCTGTCAGCCTCTCCATGTACCGTCTACTTCCGATGGATGTCGTTCGTTGACCATGCCGCATCGAGAGCACCAAGGCGGTGGACGGAGGCGAGGCCTAGGAAGGGAATGACACGGAGCCGGGAAAGACGCGACAGTGGATGCCCACACTGAGGGGAGTACGAGCGCTGACTGGTCGGCTACGGGGTGAGGCTGATGTCACCGGAAAGTAATAGGATGTGCGGGTGGGTAGAGGGATGGCCTGGCGGCAGCACAACTAGACACGGGAGGAGGGAGTAGGAAGTTCCACCGGCTCTGGTTTTGGCGGCTGGAGCAGGAAGATCAGAGATTGAAGAAGCACGGTGGCCGTTGGATGGGCATCGAACAATCACTGCTCTGTGTTGACTAAGTTGACAAAGCCTTGCGTACGCATCAAAAATATCTTTAGGATAACATCATCATCAACCTAGTAAGCCTAGAAGTCAGCCTCCAAATCTGTGGAAAACAGCATACAATCCATTGGCCATTATTTTCAATAATTTACAGCCCATTTGCTAATTCTTAAGGATATTTTGAAGCCCATATTCTTTTTATTAGCATTAAAGACCATATATTCTGGGCACTACTAAAAAATTGAACGAAAATTTTCATATTTCGGTGGGGTCCAAACTCTTTTAATCACGAAATTTCGAGTCACGTTAAAAATAATTTTAAAAAATATATCAAAATAAAATTCAAAAAAAATCTCTGCAAAAAAATGAATGAAATTTAAAATATTTACTAGCAAGATGCTTGTGCGTTGCACGGAACATGAAGATGCATTTGTATGAGTAGTTTATCTTGTGGGAGAAAAGGATGAACAAGGGAAAGCCGCATCTGCAAATGTGGAGAGGAGTGCGGGTAAATTGTCATAGTTTCCTTCCTATTCGTTAGATATAGATCGGACGACCTATATTGCAGGATGGCAGGTAGACCATCATCACCAACTCTGCTTTTTATAAGAGTAGAGAAATCCAAAAAAAACTATATTTTAATGTAATTGCCGTTTGGCTTTGGTTTAAAAATTTACAACCCATTTCTTACAAATTATAGACCATTTTCTGGGGAAGCCCATTTCTTATTACCTACATCCCTCCTCATCTTGAAAGATTTGTGGCCCAGCAGGGCTGAGAAAAGGAAGTAGGCCTCGGTTGGGTATTCTCCAAAAAAAGAACTGGGCTAGCCATTTTTAGAAAGAAAAAAGATATCAACTGGGCTTGTCATGTGCTTAAATAAAAGCGTAAGCGTGGGCTAGACGTGCCACAGCCCCCGCACAACACGCAGTTGAGCTCTATCTCTAAAACTAAAAAACAGCTGGGCGAGCTGTCGCGTCCCTGGTGTTATCCGCTCGTTGTGTAATTTTCTCGTTTATTGACTACATTGGCAATGGCGTGGGACCTAGGTGTCAAACAATTAGGAGGAAGTATTTTTTTGGCTTGTAGGAGTAATAACGAAGCACCTGCTTGTGTAATTTAATGACCCTGGTGGGTCCCCACTGTCAGCCTCTCCATGTACAATCATCTCCTGATTCCTCTCGGTTATTGACCATGTTGACAATGCCAGACGGCGGCGGGCACAACGAGCGAACCAAGGCGGAGAATGACGGCGAGTGTCGTGGAATTGTCACGGCAGATGTCCTAGTGTGAGGACTTAGTCGTGAGGCCAATGCATCTATGTGGTATATTGAGAGGGGTTGGTCGGGACGACAGACGCAAGACGGATCAACACACAAGACAAGGATTTAGACAGCTTCGGGCCCCGGGAAACATCGTCCGGTAATAGCCCTTCATGCCGTTTGTGGCTAGATCTCATTATGCTCATCAGGGAGACGCTGCATAAGCCGGCTCCCCTTTAGTTGTGTCTAGCCCTAGAGATTGTTTCTTGTTACCCCTCTTTGGGGATCCCTGCCCATCCTTATATAAGTTGAAGGGGCGGCTTACATGTAGAGTCCTAGTAGGATTAGAACTAGCTTATTCTCTATTACAATCCGGATACAAGTCCGGGTCTTGATTCTTTGTAAGGGAAATATTCCTCACGCCATTCATCTTAAGCCGGCCCACCAGAGTATAAGCTGGCCTGCTGGGCCTTGGGCCTTGTCGTCCGTCTGATCCACCCACTGGGTCTCCAGTGCGTCGCCAAGCTCCAGCCGGGTCTCTGGTGAGTCGCCAAGTCCGGCCGGGTTAGACCGTGGGGTATATCCCCGACATCAGCCCCCAGTTTAATTTGGATTTATCCATGTTAAACTGACTATGATCATCCTTAAATCCTTGTCATTTCCTCCTTCTGGAAAGTCCAGGTCAATAGACCAACTTTATAATCAATTTTCTTGTAGAAGAAATATTGTGAATAAAGAATCCATTTGAGTCGTCCTTCAATGCTCTGACTTGACAAAAATATTAGTCTTGAATTGCTCATCTGAATTTTAGCCGGCTTAAAGATGTAGAAACTTGCCAATTTATGACTACCAAAATTGCCGGGTTATAAATGTTGCAGACGTCGGGTCATAATTATTGGTGACACCGGGACATGATTGTTGCAAACATTGGGTCAATCTGGTCTGCTTAAAACTGAGGAATTGAAGATTTTTCTCCCTTATATGCATATCACCTGTAGCCCCCAAGTACCGGGTTGTCATGCTTGCAGCAACCTGTGACTTGTAATTGCCTTATGCTCATAAAAACTTCAATCAGTGTAGCCCCCAAGGGCCGGGTCATTATACAATAATGAGCAGGGACTTTGTAGATATGATCATGTAGATTTGAACAGCAACATGTAGCCCCCAAGGGCCGACTTAGTAAGATAATATTGAGCTGGGACTTTATATATACTTCTTTTCCAAAGAAACATCATATGATGTAACCCCCATCATGGTGCTTGAACCCACATCCACAATGTTAAGAGCTTTATGCTTTACCAACTGAGTAGTGGATCTTTCAATATAATGGACTGAGGTTTGTGTACCTTGAATTTTTGACATGAGCAATTGGTAGTCCCCAAGGGCCGGCTCATTACAATATGATGAGTTGGGTCTTCAATAAGTTGAGCAAAAAATGACTTTGCATTAGCCCCCAAGTGCCATGGTGCATGCTGGCAGTGACATGGGACTTGCGTATTTGATATAATCTCAATGTGAATAATGTAGCCCCCAAGTGCCGGGTCGTAAGCCTGCAGCGACTCGGGACTATTCCTTCCATTGTAGAATAAATCATATCTATTGATAAAATAATAGCCATTGCACCAAAGCGACTTTGAATACCTTATATGTTGACAAGTAAATCCGGAGTTTAAATACCCGGTGGCTCTTGGCCGATGGCGATTTAATACGCCTCCATTGTAAGCCGGAATTTTTATAACCCTACGGCTTATAGCCTTTGAATCGTACTGCTGGCTTATGATACCTGTGCAGTAAGGGTGATAACCCAATCTTTAGAATCCAAGACTTCCAAATGTTTGACGATTGTCATATGCTGGTGACTTATCGTCCAAAGCCAAGCCGGGTTAAATAGAAACCACATATACATGCCTTAGATCTGAAAAAGTCTCAAGACAAACTCAAAAGATTGTTTTCAAAAAACATAAGCCAAACAGAGAGAAAAGTGATGCTTCTGATTCGAATACGATCAGTAAGCCGGACCAAAAGGGGTTAAGCTAGGATTCGAATGCGATCAGGAAGCCCCCTAGTGGTTTTGGCCTTGCACCGATCAAGAGGGTACCGGCAGCTATGTTCTCTTTGGCTCGAATACGACCTATGTTTGAATAGGAAGCCCCCAAATGACCTTGAGAGTTTTTTAATGACTCTAATTCGAATACGATCAAAGTCGGACCCAAAAGGGGTTAAGCTATGATTCGAATACGATCAAGAAGCCCCCTAGTGGGTTTGGCATTGTGCCGATCAAGAGGGTACCGACAACTATGGTCTCTTTGGTTTGAATACGACCTATGTTTCAACAGGAAGCCCCCAAATGACCTTGAGAGTTTTTTAATGACTCTGATTCGAATACGATCAAAGTCGGACCCAAAAGGGGTTAAGCTCTGATTCGAATACGATCAAGAAGCCCCCTAGTGGGTTTGGCATTGTGCCAATCAAGAGGGTACCGACATGTATGTTCTCTTTGGTTCGAATACGACCTATGTTTGAACAGGAAGCCCCCAAATGACCATTGGAGCAGGGTACCTATGTTTGAACCGCGCATCATGGCAGCAAGCTCTCTTTGGCAACCTTTAATTTTTCCTGAGAACTCAACTTTGCAAGAGATAATTCTTCTTGAACCGGAATTTTTAAACTGGATTTGAGAGCTTTAGAGCTTTGTGGGAGAAGGGATTTCCCTTGAACCGGATTTTGAACCAGATATTGAGAGCTTCAGCGCTTTGTGGGAGATGGGATTTCCCTTGACCCGGATTGTAAACCGAAAGCATCATTGTGAGCCGGAATTTTTCTGACATCCTTTTAAACTTTCATCGATAGAGCAGTAATCTTCGGGGCCGGGTTATTTTTCCCTCCAATGACCCGGAGTTCTTGAATGCATTGAAACCGGCCAATTCTGTTGAGTCATGCCATTGTAGCCTCCGAGTCTCAAGACGACTCGAGGAGTTGGCTTGAGATTCTCCATATTTAACCATAGCAGAAGGTGTATATCATTGGTGTTGATAGCGCGATATGAATCCACAGAATGTTGAAATGACTGCAGCGGGTTATAAATGACCCCATATGAGCCATGTCAGCAACTCGTCCAATGGTTCCTTCCAACTGGCTGTTTGAAGTTAACCAAACTGTAGTGGTGATGAGTTGTGCGCATGCCCATTGAGCCATCCAGTGCAGAAGGCGGCTGAAAATTACATGATAATTTTTCCTCCAATTTGTTGGAAGAAAAACGGGCTACCCAAGCAGTGACTTGCTCATCCTCAATAAACAGCTCATGCAGACAGGTGTGTCCCGGTGTGTTAATGTAGACCAGGCCATGAGAGATGAATAGAAAAGAGACCACAACATCAGAGGTAGCTCAGACAGATGAATCGGTCGCGGTGTTGTAAGCCGGCGCGGATGGACGAGTCAATCACGGGTGCGGTAAGCCGTGTGAATGGGCAAGGCAATCGCACGCGCGGTAAGCCGCACGACGCGCGAGTCAACCACATCGTGTTGATGCAGCAAACAATTATCCTGCATAAACAATATTGCAGACCAAAGCAAATATAAATTGTTGTTTGACAAAAAACAATATGTGCTAATAAAACAAACTTAGATGGATATCACCTGATTTGTTCGGATGACCGATGGTCCGTTCCATGAATCAACTTCCAGTACTTGCAATGGCAACTTAGCCACTCTCCCCTGATTTATTTTTAGTAACCGGCCACTTGACCTTTCTTTCATCCGGTCTCTTCTCATCTCTGGCGTGGTCAGTGTAGAAGGCCAGGCGGCAAGGCGGATGCGATTCAAGGCCAGCCAGAAAATTTCCAGCGTTCCCTTCTGGTTGCATCCGAACTGTTGGTTGCTATAAGTAGCATTTCTTTTTCTGGAGGTTTGCCCCGTGCTCGTACTAGTAGTACTTTTTAAAGTAACACTAAAATTATCTTCTGACTTCGGATAATGTGGGAGGCCGATCTGGAGAACTCATGGGGCTGCAACTTTCTTTTCAACTCCCCAGTCAGCTTCCCGCTTTCTTTTCTTCAGGCAGCTGATACGTCTCCAATGTATCTATAATTTTTTATTGTTAAATGCTATTATATTACCCGTTTTGTATGTTTATGGGCTTTACTTTACACTTTTATATCATTTTTACTAACCTACTAACCAAAGGCCCAGCCCGAATTGCTGTTTTTTTGCCTATTTCAGTGTTTCGAAGAAAAGGAATATCAAATGGAGTCCAAATGGGATGAAACCTTCGGGAGCGATCTTTTTGGAACAAATGCAAATCAGGAGACTTGGAGTGGACGTCAAGAAGCGAACGAGGCGACCACGAGGGTGCCCGGCGCACCCCCACCCTCGTGGGACCCTCATGGCTCAACTGACCTACTTCTTCCTCCTATATATATCCACGTACCCTGAAAACATCCAGGAGCACCACGAAAACTTAATTCCACCACCGCAACCTTCTGTATCCATGAGATCCCATCTTGGAGCCTTCGCCAACGCTCCGCCGGAGGGGGAATCAACCACGGAGGGCCTCTGCATCATCTCCAAAGCCCCTCCGATGAGTTGTGAGTAGTTTACCACAGACCTTCAGGTCCATAGTTATTAGCTAGATGGCTTCTTCTCTCTCTTTGAATCTCAATACAAAGTTCTCCTTGATCTTCTTGGAGATCTATTCGATGTAACTCTTTTTGCGGTGTGTTTGTTGACATCTGATGAATTGTGGGTTTATGATCAAGTTTATCTATGTGAAATATTTGAATCTCCTCTGAATTCTTTTATGTATGATTAGTTATCTTTGAAAGTCTGTTCGAATTATCAGTTTGGTTTGGCCTACTAGATTGATCTTTCTTGCAATTGGAGAAGTGCTTAGCTTTGGGTTCAATTTTGCGGTGTCCTTTCCCAGTGACAGCAGGGGCAGCAAGGCACGTATTGTATTGTTGCCATCGAGGATAAAAAGATGGGGTTTATATCATATTGCATTAGTTTATCCCACTACATCATGTCATCTTTCTTAATGCATTACTCTGTTCTTCATGAACTTCATAATCTAGATGCAGGCAGGAGTCGGTCTACTTATCACGGACGTGATGCCTATATACATGATCATGCCTAGATAATCTCATAACTATGCGCTTTTCTATCAGTTGTTCGACAGTAATTTGTTCACCCACCGTAATACTTATACTATCTTGAGAGAAGCCACTAGTGAAACCTATGGCCCCCGGGTCTATCTTTTATCATAGAAGTTTCCCATCTACTTTTATTTGCATCTTTTACTTTCCAATCTATATCATAAAAATACCAAAAATATTTATCTTATCTTATTATGTTTATCAGATCTCACTTTTGCAAGTTACCGTGAAGGGATTGACAACCCCTTTATTGCGTTGGTTGCGAGGTTCTTGTTTGTTTGTGTAGGTGCGTGGGAATTTTGAGGAGCCTCCTACTGGATTGATACCTTGGTTCTCAAAAACTAAGGGAAATACTTACGCTACTTTGCTGCATCACCCTTTCCTCTTCAAGGGAAAACCAACGCAGTGCTCAAGAGGTAGCAAGAAGGATTTCTCTCGTTGTTGCTGGGGAGGTCTTCGCTCAAGTCAAGACATACCAAGTACCCATCACAAACTCATCTCCCTCGCATTATATTATTTGCCATTTGCCTCTCGTTTTCCTCTCCCCCACTTCATGCTTGCCATTTTATTCGCCCTCTCTTTTTTCCCATTCGCCTCTCTTTTTCGCTTGTCTTTTGTGTGCTTGTGTGTTGGATTGCTTGTCTTGATGGCTCAAGATAATACCAAATTGTGTGACTTTTCCAATACCAATAATAATGATTTCCTTAGCACTCCGATTGCTCCTCTTAATGATGCCGAATCTTGTGAATTCAATGCTGCTTTGTTGAATCTTGTTATGAAAGACCCCTTTTCACTTAGAGATCGTGCTAAAACTTGGTTTCCGTCTTTGCCTAAAAATAGTATCGATTCCTAGAATAAGTGCAAGGATGCTTTTATCTCTAAGTATTTTGCTCCCGCTAAGATCATCTCTCTTAGAAACGATATTATGAATTTTAAACAACTTGATCATGAGCATGTTGCCCAATCTTGGGAAAGAATGAAATTAATGATTTGCAAATGCCCTACACATGGTTTGAATTTATGGATGATCATACAAAATTTTTATCCCGGATTGAATTTTGCTTCTAGAAATCTTTTAGATTCGGCCGCGGGAGGCACTTTTATGGAAATCACTTTAGGAGAAGCTACTAAACTCCTAGATAATATTATGGTTAATTATTCTCAATGGCACACACTACAAAAAAAAGACACAGCCGTGACATTTTGGGCCGAACGAATTTTTTTTCTATCATACATATGACACTTCTATGACGATAATTGTGACAAAACCCGATATCATCATAGATGTGGTGGGCTCCTACTTCTATGACAAAAAATCATGACAGAAAATGGGCTTTTCGTCCTGGGCGGGCCGGAGACGCGGCTGCATGACATTCTTTGGGCCGTTCATGACGAAAAAAACCATGGTAGAAGCGAGGGGGAGGAAAATTTCGGGGAGTTGCCGGTTACGGTGGGAGAGCGATGCGCGTTTCTCTCATACGTACGCGTGTGTGTGCGAGGCGTTGGCTCTAACTGAAGCCGAGCAAGGCGTTGGGCTCTAATTGAACCCGAGCGATTGCACTGTAGGCTATGCGTTACTGAACCCGAGCGATCGATCGATGGCTGTTAACTGAACCCGATGGAGTGATTCCTTCACTACTGCTACTAACCGAAGCCGATCGATGCTGCC
>NC_057795.1:158354248-158380648 GCF_018294505.1 Triticum aestivum | reverse complement strand
GCTGGAGGAGGTCGACGGTAGACCGTGGAGGCTGGAGGAGGTCGACGGTGGAGATGAACAGTATCCCGTGGAGTCCCGTTTTGTGGTACGCCACACCCCTCCCCCTGTTTTGACCGTAGCGCTCCAACACAAGTCCGTTTCGTCCGTTTTGCGGTACGTCACACCACTCCCCCCCGTTTCGACCGTAGCGCTCCAACACAAGTCCGTTTCGTCCGTTTTGCGGTACGCCACACCCCTCCCAATCAACAGGACCCCCGTTTCGACCGTAGGAGGTCCGTTTCCTCCATTTTGCGGTACGCCAGGCCCCTCCCGATCAACAGGACCCCGTTTCGAACGTGGTCGGTCGAACACAAGGCCGTTTCCTCCGTTGTGCGGTACGCTAGGCCTCGTTTCCATCGCCTGTTCTGTCCAAGCCCTCCCGATGAACACGACCACGCATTCCGTTCCGACCCAGCCGGTTGGCTCCCCATGAACATGACGACGACGCTGTTTCTCTGTTCCAACCCAGCCATGTACGTATGCACGAGTAGGCGTTCGAGACCCTGCCCGTATGTATGTACGTGGCCGTATTTTCTTTCTTGCACCCACGCTGCTGTATGTACGTGTACGTGCGCGCCTCTACTATGACCAGTGTGTACGTACACGTTCGCGACCAGAATGACAACGCTACGTACGCTTCGATCAGGTGGGTCCCGACTGTCGGGCACTTCCTTGCCTGCGAAGATGTAGCTGGTGGGTCCCAGCAGTCAGGGGGAAAATCATTTTGGTTTTGTTTTTTTTCCCGGACGCACTTCCTTGCGTGCGAAGATGTAGCTGGTGGGTCCCAGCAGTCAAGGGGGTGAATAGTTTTTTTTGCCCGGACGCACTTCCTTGCATGCGAAGGTGTAGCTGGTGGGTCCCAGCAGTCAGGGGGGAACCATTTTTTTCACGAAATATGGTGGCCTGTCTGGTGGGTCCCCGCTGTCAGGTGGAGGAATAATTATTTTGTGTGTAATAAGGAGGCACTTCCTTGCTGTGGCCGTGGACCCAGCTGTCAGCCTCTTCACATACAGTCCACGTCTGATGTAAGCCGTTCCTTGACCATGTTGACCACGCCGCGCCGAGAGCACCAGGGTGGTGGACGACGGCGAGGCCTAGGAAGGGGACGACGCGGAGCCAGGGAAGACGCGGCAGTGGATGCCCACGCGTAGAGGAGTACGAGGGTTCACTGGTTCGCTGCGGTGTGAGGCTGCCGTCGCCACAAAATAACAGGGGGTGTGGGTGAGTAGAGGGATGGCCTGGCCAGCGGTGGGAGTAGTAGGGGGCGGTGAGGCCTCCGCCGCACCGCAGCCGGCCACGGGAGGCAGGAGCACGAGGCACGACTGGCGCTAGTCTGGGCGGCTGGAGCAAGAAGACCAGAGGTTGAAGAAGCACTACGGCCATTGGATGGACATCATACGGTCACTGGAGCTAGAATCATGCATATTGACTAAGTTGACAAAGCCCTCCGTCCCCGTCAACTTAGTAGGCCCACAAGTCAGCCTGCCACTATACTGGGTCCCAGCTAACAGGGGGAGTATTCATTTTTTTGTGCGTAATAAGGAGGCACTTCCTTGCGTGCGAAGATAGAGCTGCTGGGTCCGAGCTATCAGCGGCGGTAACGTTTGTTCACGAAATATTGAGGCCCTTTCGGTGGGTCCCTGATATCAGGTGGACGAATCATTATTTTGCGCGTAATAAGGAGGCATTTCCTTGCGTGTGGCCGTGGACTCAGCTGTCGGCCTCTCCACGTATAGTCCACTTTGGATGCATGTCGGTCGTTGACCACGTTGACCAGCCCGCGCCGAGAGCACCAGGGCGGTGGACGACAGAGAGGCCTAGGAAGGGAACGACACGGAGGCAGGGAAGACTCAACAGTTGTTTCCCACGTGGAGGGGAGTACGACTGAACGAGGGTTTACTGGTTCGTCTGCCGTCGGCGGTGAATAACAGCAGGTGTGGGTGAGTAGAGGGATGGCTAGGCCAGCGATGGGAGTAAGGTGGGGCGGTGAGGCCTGTGCGGCAGCATAGCCGGCCGCGGGGAGGAGGGAGCAGGGAGTCCCGCCGGCGCTTGTTTGAGCGGCTGGAGCAGGAAGAGCAGAGATTGAAGAAGCACGACGGCCGTTGGATGGACATCCAACCGTCACTGCTTGTGCGGCAACCTTTTTTTTAGGAAAGCCTCAAATCTGTGGAAAAAAACATACAACCCATCTGCCATTATTTCTAATAATTTACAGCCCATTTGCTAATTCTTAAGGTTTTCTTTGGAGCCCATATTCTTTTTGTTAGCATTACAACCCATATTGTGGCCACGGTTAAAAAATTATACGAAATTTTGCATATTTCAGTGCGGTCCGAACTGTTTTTAATCCCGAAATTTTGACTCATATTCAAACTGATTTTAAAAATAAATGTATATCAATATAAAATCTAACAAATTCTCCATGCATAAAAATTAATGTAATTTAAAATCTTGAAATGAAAAAATATATTTGAAACTAATTGCCGGTTTGATGTGTTTTAAAAATGTACAACCTATTTCTCATTACTGATGGGCCATTTTCTCGGCCAGCCGAATGAAAAGCTCTCCTCGTCTTGAAAGATTTCCAGCCCAACAGGCCTAACAAAGAGACTTAATTGGCAAATCACAAAAAAACTGGGCTGTGGCCGTGGACCCAGCTGTCAGCCTCTCCACGTACAGTACTCTTCCGATGGAAGTCGTTCCTTGACCACGTTGACCACGCCGCGCGGAGAGCACCACGGCGGTGGACGACGACGAGGCCTAGGAAGGGGACGACGCGGAGCCGGGGAAGACGCAGCAGTGGAAGCCCGCGTGGAGAGGAGTATGAGGGTTCACTGGTTCGACTGCGGTGTGAGGCTTCCATCGCCGCAGGGCCTGGCCAGCGGTGGGAATAGTAGGGGGCGGTGAGGCCTCCGTGGTAGCACATCCGACTACGGGAGGCAGGAGCATGCGGTACGACCGGTGCTGCTTTGTACGGCTGGAGCAAGAAGACCAGAGGTTGAAGAAGCACTATGGCCGTTGGATGGACATCGTACAGTCACTGTAGCTAGAATCGTTCATATTGACTAAGTTGACAAAGCCCTTCGGCCCCGTCAACTTAGTAGGCCCACAAGACTACCTCCCACCAAGGTGGGTCCCAGCTAGCCGGGGGAGTATTCATTTTTTTGTGCGTAAAAAGGAGGCACTTCCGGTGGGTCCGAGCTGACAGCGGGGGGAACGTTTTTTTCGTGAAATACGGTGGCTCGTCCGGTGGGTCCCAGCAGTCAGGGGCAAACGTTTTTTTGCGAAATACTGGTGGTCCGTCCGGTGGGTCCCTGTTGTCAGGTGGAGGAATAATTATTTTCCGCATAATAAGGAGGCACTTGCTTGCGGCTGCCGTGGACCCAGCTGTCAGCCTCTTCACGTACAGTATTCTTCCGATGGAATTCGGTCGTGGACCACATTGACCATGCCGCGCCGAGAGCACCACGACGGTGGACAACGGCAAGGCCTAGGAAGGGGACAACGCGGAGTCGGGGAAGACGCGGCAGTGGATGCCCACGCAGAGAGGAGTACGAGGGTTCACTGGTTCGGCTGCGTTGTCGTCACCGCAGAATAACAGGGGGTGTGGGTGAGTGGAGTGGGGGGATGGCCTGGCCAGCAGTGGGAGTAGTATGGAGGCGGTGAAGCCTTCGCGGCAGCACACCCGGCCACGGGAGGCAGGAGCAGGCGGCACGACCAGCGCTGCTTTGGGCGGCTGGAACAAGAAGACCAGAGGTTGAAGAAGCACTACGGCCGTTAGATGGACATCGTATGGTCACTAGAGCTAGAATCGTTCATATTGACTAAGTTGACAAAGCCCTCCGTCCCCGTCAACTTAGTAGGCCCACAAGTCAGCTTCCCACCAAGGTGAGTCCTAGCTAGCAGGGGGAGTATTCATTTTTTTTGTGCGTAATAAAGAGGCACTTCCGGTGGGTCCGAGCTGACAGCGGGGGGAACATTTTTTTCGCGAAATACGGTGGCCCGTCCGGTGGGTACCAGCAGTCAGGGGGGAAACGTTTTTTCACGAAATAAGGTGGCCCGTCCGGTGGGTCCCTGCTGTCAGGTGGAGGAATAATTATTTTGCGTGTAATAAGGAGGCACTTCCTTGCGACCGTCGTGGACCCAGTTGTCAGCCTCTCCACTTACATTACTCTTTCGATGGAAGTCGATCGTTGACCTCGTTGACCACGCCGCGTCGAGAGCACCAGGGCGGTGGACGACGGTGACGCCTAGGAAGGGGACGACGCGGAGCCGAGGAAGACGCAGCAGCGGAAGCCTGCGCGGAGAGGAGTACGAGGGTTCACTGGTTCGACTGCGGTGTGAGGCTGCCGTTGCCGCAGAATAACAGGGGGTGTGGGTGAGTGGAGAGATGGCCTGACCAGCGGTGGGAGTAGTATGGGGGCGGTGAGGCCTCCACGGCAGAACAGCCGGCCACGAGAGGCACGAGCAGGCGGCAGGACCGGTGCTGCTTTGGGCGGCTGGACCAAGAAGACCAGAGGTTGAAGAAGCACTACGGCCGTTGGATGGACATCGTACGGTCACTTAAGCTAGAATCATTTATATTGACTAAGTTGTCAAATCCCTTGGTACGCTCCAACTTAGTAGACCCACAGGTCAGCCTCCGAAACGGTGCGCCCCAGATGTCAGGGGGGGTCATTTTTTGGGCGGCCGAAGCTAAGAATATCCGAGATTGAAGAAGAAGCACGACATCCGTTGGATAGACATCCAACGGCCACTGCTGCTAGAACCGTGTGTTGACTATAATAAGTTGACAAAGCCTTGCATACACGTCAACTTATTTTTTAGGGGACGCGTCACTTAGTAGGCCCACAAGTGTGTGGCAGAGAACTTATAGCCCATTTGCATTTTGTAAGAATGTACAACCCATTTTTGAATTCTAATGGAATTTACAATAGCCCATTTACAGTTTGTTAAAAGTACAACCCATTTTCTAGCTAGGACAATGATTAATAATTTCAACCAACCGCTGAAGACAGAATTCAATAGAATTTCCCACATTTTGATGGGATCCGAAATATTTTTATCCCGAAATTTCTATTCAGATTAAATATAAATTTGTATTACGTAAAATTCCAATGAAACATTGCGCGTGCAATAATGAAAATTTAAGATTTTCAAAATCCATAAATAATATTTTATAAACTAATTTCGTGTTTGGTGCATTTTTTTATAGTTACTGCCCAGTTTTTATAATTACATCCCATTTATTATTTTTAAAGCCCATTTTCCTGCTAAGCCTAATGCATCCCTCCTAGGAAAGATTTGCAGCACAGCGGGGCGGAGAATAACAAGTTGACCTTGCCTAGGTATTCCTCGAAAAGACGTATAGCTGGGCTAGCCATTTTCATCTTGAAAAAAGTAGTATCTGGGCTGGATATCTGGCCTGGGCTAGACGGGCCACAGCCCGCCCAGTTAATACCCTGCTCTCCTCTGAACAACAATGAAATCATCGCCAAGAAAAACTCTGCAGTGCTCACGCCTCAAAAACACAAATACTGCTCGAGCTGCTTGGTCCCAGCTGTCGGCCGCACCTTGTGCAATTCTCTCGTTTATATTGACTACATAGGTTGACAATGGTGTGGGACCGTGATTTCAGGAAACCAGGAGAAAGCAAAAAAAAAATAGTTGTACATAATAAGGAGGCACTTGCGTACGTACGGCTATGGCCCTAGTGGGTCCCTAGTGTCATCCAGTCAAAATAAAGTCATCTCCTGAATCCTCATGTTCGTTGACCATGTTAACAATGCTCGACGCCACGGCGAGCGCAACAACTCGAAGGACAACGGGGAGGGCCTCGCAGGCCCTACGGAGGTCTGATACAGCGCCCGCTGCTCATTCAGGAAGCCAGGATCATCAGACACCTATGAGCACCTTCGAGAAACTAAGACAGCACGAAACGGTAAGGCCGTGCTTGGGAGCTCTGGTTTATTTCAAACCTGTATTAACATACGAGTGTAATTTACTCGTCATCGGAAGGCCCGAGGTCTATAAGTAAAACCGGCGGGTTACACGTGTAATTTGAGAGACCAATGTATATTTTACGAGCATTGCTATATGGACGACATTACCAGACGATACAGGCATGACGTGCGTATCATGCCATCCATGGGCAAGGCTGAAACATCAGCTAACGGCTGGATTAGCAATCGTCCGAGTGTCGTCCAGCGTTTTTATCGTGTGTGAAGTACTTCCAATATTTTACTAGTCGAAATCGACCAACCAAGCGCCTTCGCCCGAGACCATCTGCTTTAATTTACAAGCGTCAATTTTACAAGCGGTTTTGGTTGGAAAACGATGATCCAATCACAACCTAATATCATGAGTTGGTCGAAAGATCATATGGTTTCACGTCTAACCTACCCGACATGTCGTATAGGCTATGAATGAAACATCAGACGATGAACTTCTTACGCATGGAAACAATAGAAGAGGATGATCTTCTTAACAAGCAAATCACTGGCATTAGATCGACATGCAAAACAATACGAAGCATTATTCTCAGGAGGCACGGTGAACAGCTCGTGATGCCGCATGCCACAACATTCCAAGATCAACTTTGCAATCAAACACAAGGCCTGGCATTACATAAACAATATTCAGAACAAACTCTTAACATAGGAATATCTCAGCAGAGTAACTATTTACTTCTAAACTGAACACAGGAATAGGAAAAAACACTCGACACTGCTCACAGCAAGGGCGTCCCACTCAAAAATATCAAATGCATGTCTTCTGGCTAACATCAATGAGAAAATTTTGACAAGGTTTTCCAATTCCAATATATTAAACTAACATCTTCTTGCTAACATCAATGAGCAAATTTTGACAAGGTTTTCCAATTCCAATATATTAAACTAACGTCTTCTTGCTAACATCAATGATTAAACTTTGACAAGCTCCTCCCCTTCAAAATATGTAATGCCTATGATCGTGTCCTGTCTTAGCTTCTTGTACTTGTTTGGGCACTTTTTGCCCAAGGCACTCCACGTGTTGTTAAATTGCCAATGGTCTCTGCAGACTAGTCATGTCACTGGTGTCTAATAATACTCTGTAAAGCTTCTCGGTCATTCCTTCTGTAATGTACCGCATCCAGTGACTGCTTCTTTCTGCAAAGTGGAACGACCAACTGGACCCAGTAACGCAGCAGTTTGCCTTGGACACATTGGCTCCTTTTGTGCAGTTCAACTAAAATCGAAATCGGAATAAAACCGAGCTTTAATTTTGATATCCCTGTAAGCAAGAATAGGTATAAGGGAAACAATTACTGAGAAATAACGGTTGATGACTTGTCTTAATGGGAAACAAAGCAGGAGAGGAGCAATTCTCCATCAGTGTGATTCATTCATATTGACTGAGACATTATCTTAACAATGCCTTGGTTCAACATGTATAAAGAATGACAAAGCAGAAAAGTACCATTCCTAAAACAATGCACTGAAATCAAGCAAAGTGTTTCACGTAGCGAAGCAAAATGTCGCAATAGCAACAAGTTGAATAGATATCATGTGGTAGAGACCAAGATTTGAAACAACTCGACAGGAACACTGGAAACAAATCTCGATCTCCTTTTGTGCAGTTCCACCAAAATTAAGCAAAGTCACCGGTGTGACATTCAAGTTGAACTGCACAAAACACTCTTAAAACATAAGTGTTTTGAGTAGCGAAGTAAAATGTCGCAATAGCAACAAGTTGAATCGATACCCCTGTTTTAACAGAGGCAAAAAAGGAAAAAATTACTTGCCGATAAAGGAGGATGAAACAAACGGTGACAGAAAGAAGCATCTAACTTATCTTGGATGGAAAACAAAGTAGGATAGTAGCATTTCTAAAACGGTAGCATTGATTCATATTAACAGAGACACTCTCTTGAAACAACATTCGTTAAAAAATGTAATTTACTTTTAACAGTGGCATTGCTTCAATTTTCCGGCGGCATTCTTAGATTAACAATAGCAAAATAGCTGTATGGGACATGCTAGCACCATGTGTGTCCACACGTATAAATGGGTGATGCAGAGTATGTAGCCAAGCAACATATCTGTGTTGGTCCCATATTTGTTCTCTTTGAACTTTTTTCCTATGTGAAGGCAGCTAATCTAGTCCTGCACAAACTACCCGACCCCCCCAGTTTCTTTCCCTTTTCAACAAAGAGATTGGTTCCTTACAGATGTGTGTACTGGGTTACCCCCTTTTTCCCTTTTCAATCAACAAAGCGGCTGGATAGCTAGTCTATACTACTTTTCATCCCTCCTTTCCTCATTGAACCACGTCCTAGATTCATGCTCCACCCCACCGCACCTTTCTTTCCTCTTTGAACCAAGACCTAGATTTGACTACAGATCAAAAAAGATCCACATGCAGCTAGAGCAACAACGGTTTCAAAGAAACTTATATGTTAGGGTCGTCGGGATGTGGGAAGGCGTGCGGTGGGAGGCCGGATCTGCCCACACTACGTACGACAACGAGGAAGAAGGGGTCGGTGCCCTTCCGCACAAGCGCTGGGTGAAAGAGAACAGCGCAGCCGGCAGTGGATTGCCTCCCTCACCGAAGGCGATAGAGTTAACACTGCACCTCCTCCCCTTCCCGGTGTGACGGGATACGGATGCCTCCTTCACCAGCTGTGAGGGGGGAGAGAGACAAGAGGCCAACACAGTCTTGTTTAGATCTGGTGAAGAGAGGGTGAGAGACTGTGAATATAGCAAACCCTAGCAAATGAACACTGAGCCTCCAGCGTGTAACATATATGTATTGCGGAGAGCGTGTGGAGAGTGCAAACCCTAGCGAACAAGCGCTGAGGCTCCCGCTTATATATATACTCCCTCTATAAACTAATATAAGAGCGTTTAGATTACTAAAGTAGTGATCTAAATGCTCTTATATTAGTTTACGGAGGGAGTACTAATGTAGTACGGACTGAGCTCCGATGCCTTCATTCCATCTGCTTTTGGCTGTATGACAGGTGAGCCAGCCACATTTTGGGCCCACCTGTCATAAACCCAAAGGCAGGTGCACTAAGTCAATGAAGCTGCGTCCATATAGTACTCTCGTGTGTATACGACTAATATATAGTGGAGTGGTTTTCTTATTCTCTCCATAACAATCATTTTAAATTGTGTAAGTATGAAACAAAACTCTTTATTTAATGTACAGAGGGAGTACTACTTTCGATGCACTAACAATCCACGCCCACGCGTCCTGGTCGCACTTCCTGTCCTTCACGTGTGGTACACTACCCTCCCTTAAGTGAACAACCACACATGCGCCAAATTATCAGAAACGTGTGAGAGTGTGTACAAATAAAGAATTTTAATTTCAATTATCAGAAAGGTTTGAGAGTATTACAAAGTTTGACTTCAGTCAAACCTAATATGCAGAGTAAATAAAAATGGAGGGCTACTACGTCCATCCGGGTTTTTAGTCCACACCATTTTTTAAATCAAAGTTAATAGCTGGACAAATAAAATTACAGGGGAGCTGGAGACAAAGTTGTGAGAAGGCTTAGAAATCAATACAAAACTAATGCTCTTAGTATCAACGTCGATCCTTCTTCGAGGAAACATTTGGTTCATAGCCAATTGTGTGATAAAATTGCACCAACGTGAAAGACGACTGCGTCTCCAACGCAATCAAGGTGAACTGACGAAGGATATCATCTTTGTGCGTAACAAGCAAAGAGCACTGATGGAAGACAACTTGTTTTTCATTGAAAATCGATCAGCTTCACCAGCCGACGCAACCATGAGGCGCGACCATGAGCATCGATAGGTCATCGTGGTGATGCATCATCCATTTGGCATCAAGTTTGGGTGAGGCACCTATGAAGTTCGACAAATCCTCACTGTGGTCTGTTTCTTCTTAGTAATGAAGCTCGAGGAAGGAAGAACCACGTGGCAGAGGACAGTGAGGCGGAACAACAATGGCCATCCAATTTTGTGCAGTTCCACTAAAATTGAGGAAGACATGCCCGGGTATAGAGACACGCATCGCTGTTTCCAAAAATATAAAAAAGGGTTAATGAAAAGTACACCAACAAACAGAAGCATCATAATTATATCTTGATGGGAACTAAACCAGGATACCCGAGAAAAAAAGCATTTCTTCATTTAACCAGTGATAGTACTACCACCATATGGACAATGACCGCACAACCACCATGTACTTTTTGTCGAAACAACATGTATACCTCCACCGAGTATAATAGTACTAGTAGGTGATGTTGGACCAGCCGACGAACCCTAGCTACTATGCATGGGGAGATGGGGAGTAGTCGCATAGAAGAAAACCTGCACGCAGCGAACTGGGAAGATGGACCAGTACAAGAAGTTATACCTCCGGTGGGCGAGATGTCATTTAGGCGGGCGGGCGGGATCTGCCCACACGACGGCAACGAACAAGGGCGCGGAGGATCTTCGTCCGCGCCAGCGCCGGCTCCGAGAGGATGGTGCGCATCGGCTCCCGCCATCACCGGCGGCGACAACGTCAACGCTGCACCTCCTCACCTCCCACAGCGGACGGAATTCGGCCGGATCTGTGACCACCGGTGAGGAGAGAGATAGACTGGACACTGTCATCTTGTTTTGATATGGAGAGGGTGAGAAAGAGAGACACGAGAAACTCTATCAAACAAGAGGCTATAATGGAGTAAAAAAATCTCTCCATAGTAGTGGTTTTAAATAGAATACGCGTGTTCCCGGAAAAAAGAAACGAAAACTGGCAGACAATTTTGTAAGGGTCTATCTAGGACACATCTAGATGTGACATAGTTATGTCACATCTAAGTTGATGTCCACTCTATTTGTGGTCTTTTTTTTGGGTCCTAGTTTTTTTATTTCTTATTGCTACATTATATACTTGTGGGAGCTTAGATGTGATATCCTTAAATAACATCTAGATGTGAATTGGACAAACTTATTTTCTAACGTACCAAGAAAGAAAACTCGATCAAAAACACGCCCCCGCTTCCAGGTCGCGAGAGTCGTCGCGCACACACATAGACATAGACATGCATATCCGTGTTTACGTAAAATTCCATTTCCATCTCCATCTCCAATCATATTTGTCCAACTGGCACATTATTTACGTTGTTAATTATATACGCAACAATATTAACGTACATCATCTCTTGTTTGCGCACGTCCGGACCGCTGCCACGGTCGGTCCTGACCAACCCGAACCCTCTTCATCACCCGTGCGTGCTTCCCACCCGAAACGGTCAGTGCCGCATTCATGCCCGGCCAGAGCGGAAGCGACCTCTCACTGGCGCCAGCATTGAAGCGGTGCGCCGGCCGAGAGAGCGTCGCCCGCGCCGCTTCTGGGTGCACGCGACTGCTCCGCGTTCAAAGGTCGCAATAGCCGGCTACAACATGCATGTAAAAAGTTTTTGGGAGTCCGTGCTACAGCTAGCTGTCCTCCCCCAACTCGTCAATCTCTTCCCGTAGTGCTAGTAGTACTCCATGGCACGATCCATCGACAAGCAGGCGGGAAAGTTATCCTATACTCGGTTTGCGGTGAGTGGCATGCCGAGCGACCGTGTGGGGTCGAGCCATGGAGGAGGGTGAGACACGAACACGACAGACGTGATTTACTGTGTGATTTGACTGCTCCTTAGTGGCCCCTACACGTACTCCCCCTAAGTATATGCAACAGTCACACGTACACATGGATGCAAAAATGCGCGCGACGCCCTAATGCATGCATGTCCGAGTACACGACGGAACACACACGGTCACGCTAAGTGCTCAACCTACACGTGCATGCACACACATACTCAGTCAGGGTGAGCTAGTGACCGTATAAACACCGGAAAATATATATATTGAGCGCAATGAGCGTATTATGAAGTCCACTGACCGTATTTTTACAAATATACAGTGACAGACAGTGTATTTATCTCGTTTGAAATTAATCCATATTAACCGGAGAGGAGGCAGTATGGACTAGCATTACTTGCGTGCGGTGGCTCGCAGGACAAGGAGAAACTTTTGACTAATGCAAGCTCTCCCTCGCTCAGGCGGTCAACGTGCAACAGTTAATTCGGTGTCAGATTGCCAGAAGCATACACTATACTACTAGTGCTACTATTGTTCGACTTCCCAAATAGGCGAACAGCCAAGCGCAAAGTTTACTAATATAGTCTATAAAGGTACATACTATACTAGTACTAGGAACCGGATGGAGGAGCGTCTGCACTCTTATTATAATTTTAAAATGTGATAAAGCAATCTTCAACACATTTGGTTATCTTCGAGGGTTCTCGCATGTGATAATGGAAGTTGATTGCATGGAACACTCTCCACAATTCTCGCTAATTTTGGCTCATATCCTATTACAAATAGTAGTGCTCGGTAATATTTCCTCTTTTTTTGTTATTCAGCATGTAAACAGGTCAGCAAACCTTGCGGCGCATCTTCGTGCGAACCGTGCTTGCTGCACTTTGAATGTGGCCGAGAGCTGGCTTGATGAAACACCTCGCTTCCTACTTCTTTTTCTGCGGGGTACCTCGCTTCCTAGTGACCAGTGTCTTGGCTGATCGTCCTAAGAATGCTTATATATGAATAAAGCTCTCTCATTTACCTACAAAAAGGATTGAGTCATATTAACCGGAAAGGAGGGAGTATGGACTAACACTACTTTTTGGTGTGAGCCATCAATTCGCAGAACGAGGAGAAGCTTGCAGGACAAGGTGAAGCTCGCTTACGCCTTTTGACTAATGCAACCTACCCTCGGTGGACATGCATCAGTCCATTCGATGTTAGATTGTCAGAGGCATACACTGTAGTACCCAACACGCGGAGTACCATCATTATTCGACTTCATGAAGAGGCGTAGAGCCAAGTGTAGTAGTACGAGTAGTACTACTACTAGAACCGCATGGTGGAGCGTTTGTACTCTTATTTCTTTTTATCTCTGATAAAGTACACGTTTATTCCAGAGAAGGGTGGAAAACGGCAGCCCAACATGGCAACATGTAATGAATGATATCGATCAACCAACAGTGCTCGAATATATCTTGGCCTCCATGCAAACCCATGTGTGTGTTCTCGCTCCTCGTCTCTCTCAAGGAATGGCGGGTTGGCTCTTTGCCGTCAATTGAGATCACTTTGCTCACACTTCTATCCAACATGTTAGTGATATGCCAAGAGGAGGTGCGTTGACCGACTGGCCATACGCGTACTTGGTTTTGAACCTTCAAACTACTCCTCCCTCCGTCACAGTTTACAGGGCGCGCTTCATTATGATGCATTTCTCTCAATGCATTTCCACCACCAGAGAGGCTTTAGACGCGTTTGGTTTAATGCTCAATTAATTAGGGCATGGTAACCGCAATCAAGTCCACAATTTTCTCTCCATGTAACTACGAATGGAGTAAGTGCATGCATGTGTGTACCCGGGGTGGAAGCACTGCATGCATGTGTGTACGCATTATTCCCTCTACTAGTAATAGACGCCTTGCTATAACTACCAATGCTATTTTTTAGGCCGATCGCTAGTCGCCTTGGTCCCACAGATCTTTTTTCTTTTTTCTGAAGCGCGCTGTATAAACAGTGACAGATGGAGTAGTATGAGCGGATTCAAAGAAGAGCGTATTGATGGTTGCTTCTTCAGAGCAACTTACAGTGGGAAAGGTGGGGCTTACGATTTGACTGCTCATTACTCACTATTAATGCGGCGCAACGACCGGGCTGAGTCTCCCATGCGGTTGTGCACTACCCCCTCGGTTCTTAAATATACTCCAGAGTATATTTGTCTTTCTAGAGATTTCAATGAGTGACTACTCAAATATTTGTCTTTTTAGAGATTTCAAATGGACTGGCACATACGGATGTATATACATATTTTAGAGTGTAGGTTCTCTCATTTTGCTCCGTATGTAGTCACTTGTTAAAATCTCTAGAAAGACGAATAGAATATTTAGGAACGGAGGGAGTACACATACGAAGCAAAATGAGTGAATCTACACTAAAATATGCCTGTTTGAAATTTGTAAAAAGACAAATATTTAGGAATAAAGGAGTATAATTTTGTGCATGGCACATGGACCCGGATGATGAAGAGGCTTCTGGCAATGCTATCAAGCTTCCATCATTCATTTACATAATTGACGTACTATACAAATATTTTTCCAGCAAGACATGAAATTGTACAATGGTGTGAGCTTTCAGCTTCTGTTTCGCGTGTCTTGCCATCGATGCTCTTTCGGAAACAGTAAAAAACTAACTTCCTTGCTAATGCATGTCAATTATTAGCAGATCAGAGCTAATAATTACATCACAACTGAAGACAGAGTTGTGAGAAGGTGTTAAATTAAAATTGATCCATGCTTTCATTGGCAGCAACGTCCCCCCAGCTCTGTCTAAATCAACAAGGCACGTTGGGAAAAAAGTAGCTGTCTGGAGCATGCAACATTCCGATCATTTTGTGCAGTTCCACTAAAATAGAGCTGAGTGTCCCTATTCCAAAGATATTAAGTGTGATTATGATAATGGAGGACTGCTGATGAAACAATAAACACATAAATAGAAGACGGTCACCTTTGCAGTCTCTTTTAAGACTAACTAGTTGGAGAAGATTAGGCTCAGAGTTGGATGAGGAGGATAGAGCAAAACCGATCTCCCTTTGTGTAGTCGCACTAAAATGTAGAGACGTTGCCCATGTGACATTTTAGTACAACTGCACAAAACACTCTTAAGAAAAAAGTGATTTGTGCAGTTCACCAAAAGGTCGCAATAGCAACGAGGTGAAATGGATAGCCATGTTTGCAAAAAAGAGGTAGAAAGGAAACAATTATTGGCCAATAACAGTTGATGACACATGCGACGACAAAAAAGAAGCATATTCCTTGCCCTAAGGGAAGATAACAACACGGTTGTGTTTGTCTAAAACGGTGTGAGGACGAGAATGCAATATGGAAAGTACGCTGGACAAGCTACGTTTTGGGCAAAGAACTATGGAAGATCCACATGCAGCGACATGGGAAGACGGGCAGTGAAGCAAGGCCGGAGGGGATACCTGAGGTCATAGGGATGTTACTAGGTGAGCGGCGGCGGGCGGAATCTGCGAGCAGGTGGCATAGGCCCTGCCGTGCCAGAGCTTGGTCAGAGAGAACGACGTGTACCGCAGATCGGGACGTGCTGCCTCGGCGCTGTCGAACGGAGAAACGATGCACTTCCTCCCTTTCCCCCGGCGGACGGGATGCGGCCGGATCAGTGACCAATGATGAGAGAGAGAGAGGCCACCGCACTCCCTTTCCCTCGGCGGATGGGATGCGGCCGGATCAGTGACCAACGGTGAGAGAGAGAGGCCACTGCAACCTTGTGTGAGATACTCTGAAGAGCGACAAACCAGTCACGCAAGGCTCCATTGTATATAGTGAGCGGACTACCTTTTTCTCCATAAAAATTGTTTTATATTCTGTGTACGTGCCATTGAGCGCTATAACTTTATTTAAAAATAATGCGGCAACGCGTCAAGTCAAATTTTGTTTCGTGCAGGCGTGGTACATGACCTCCCTAGGTAAACAACCACTACAGGCGTTCAAATTAGCACGTGGGCTGCCATTTCATAAAGAAATGAGCTCCACCGTGTACCCGCGCGGGTGTGGCTGGGCACGAAGCATGAGTACGTGCACGGTGCACCTATTCTCTTCTTGTATACGTACACCACCTACGTGGGGTTGTGTGAGAGAGATACAAACTTAGAGAGATATAGTGTGTGGGTTCTTCAGAGTTTTTTTTGGGGGGGGGTTCAATCAAAAAATGTAACATATGCAATGTGTGTGAAATAGAGTCCTAGATATAACATATATATAGAGGGGGTGATCCACGAGAAGAGAGTGGAGGTATCACCGGCTTGAGTTGTCCATAGAATCGAAAAGAGGGATGATGATGTGTGTGTGTGTGCGCGCCATCGATAAAGAGTGCCATCGAATTTGTGTGTGCCCACGTCAAAGATATAGAGTGGCTGGACTACTGGAACGTGAGAGGGACATGTGCAGTTTGTCTCTGTGGCATGGATACCTACCTGCAGTGCTCGACTATCGGTGTGTGGTGGGGGAAGAGGGAGGCCCAATTAACTATAGAGGTACAATGGCTGGTATATGTGTGGAGGAGGAGGGAGGCCTACCTCATGTATTAAGGAGATTGATCTGCCTCATGTATTAAGGGAGATCAATCGGCATCCATGCATATGTGCATGAGAGGAATAAGGTTGGGAGAGAGATAGAGCTAGAGTGTTGGAGGGGATGGTAGTGGAGTTGCTTCTAACAAATGGTGGGATAGGCTTGCTAGACAAACAGAGGGCACGCCCGCAATATCAGTAAGAGAGGAGATGGCTGCTTGTTGTCTGTGCACGTGCGTGTGAGAGACGGGTCAGGAGGCATGCACGAATGATGAGGGGGACGATGTGGCTATGGTAAGCAGACATAACTACATAGGAAGATCAATCGCCCTTTGTTAGAGAAAGGAGAGACATAACTTGTGAGGTACGTCGATCGATGGGGGGGGGTAGTTAAAGTCGATCTAGGTATATGTTGGGAGATCGATCGGTATACATGCATGTGTGTGTTAGAAGCAAACGAGGCACGAGGAGAAGGATAGAGATAGAGGGATGCATGTAGGAGGTGGTACGAGAGGCATACTATATCGAGCGGGGAGGAGTGTGCGAGTACGAGAATGATGAAAAGAGTGGTGGGAGTGAGGCATGGACGGTGACAAGAGAAGAGGGGAAGCTTGTGTTTATGCTAGGCACACCTGGCTAGAGAGGCATATCGATCGATGTGTGCCGTAAAGGAGCTGGGGGGCCTACACACACCGTGGGTGAACGACCTAAAGTGAAAAGACGAATTTGCGTGATGGAGCTAGAGAATGCTGAGGGAGGGTGAGAGGGATGCGGGCGTGTGCATGCACAAGAGAAAGTTAGCACTATCTACAAAGATGAGAGGGTTGTGTGGGTGTAAAAGACGAATATAGATCATATATACTTCATTATAAAAAGCGAATTCGGATATTTGAAGAATTTATCATAGTGTTTTAAACCGACGTATGTGTGAATATATATAACGGTGATACACATGGTGTGTTTATGAACATGTTATACTACATTTAATATATTTTATCTCTACTCTTATAAAAAAACGGAGTTGTTGATGATGGTGTGCCTGCCATCCTGCATTACAGGCCGTCCGATTTATATCTGGCGGATAGCAAGGAAACTATGATGGTTGAAGCTGGCAACAATCATGATTAGTATTCTTATTGAAATAGAGAAACGAATTCAAATTTAGTTCGAATTGCAGCGGTAGTATAGACATTTGGAATGCACTAAAATGTTGGTATGAGTAGGTTACATGCATTATACAGCAAAGCGAAAAAAATTAATCGGACATAACATGGATTCATACTCCCTCCTTCCATCTATATAGGCGTAATGAGATTTTTAAGACCGCCTTTGACTATTGACAAGATTAATAGTACATGACATGCACAATGTGAAAATTATATCATTGAAAGAACCTTTCACAGATGAAGTTAACGGTGTGCTTTGTGTAAGTTGCATGTCATATATCATTGCTCTAATATTTGGTCAAAGTTAGCATCGAAAAACACATTAGGCCCCATATAGATGGAAGGAGAGAGTAGCTTTGAACAGCATTTGTATAGTAAAACGGGGCAAGACTCTCTCTTTGTGTGGTGTGAATAGTTTTATTTTTTTCGTTTTCTTTTTGGTTGAGGGAAGTGCGAATTGATTTTGGTACGTACAAGTACAATATTAGTATGCAGTAAAAAAAAGTACAATATTACTACACGTTAGGCTTGTCCCTAAAATTCAACCCGCATCTTGTTATATCCCGAAAATTCAGATATTGTGCTCCCAAAACTGGCGCCTTCACAACCCGCGCCTTGCTATCCTGAAATTACAACACGCGCAAAAACTCCCTCCAGCTGCCAAATCCCGACACACGAAATCCCCCTTCTAACCCTGAGCCGAAAGGGCCGCTAGTTCAAATCGGTGGGGGGTACTTTTGTAACACACCCTACATTTTGGACAAGCGTGTCCCTAAGTCATGCTTCACCCCTCCCATCGCCCCCTTTTTGCCATTCGAAATCCCAGGCCGCCATAACCTCTCCGCTTCAGTCGCGAAACCCTACCCTCCTCCATCCGCCACGTCACCGCTGCCCAGCCGGAGCCTCTTCCCCGATGACGTCGTCCACCGCAACAGCTCGACGTCCCTTGTCCACCTCCCCGGATGAGGATCCGTCGTCCATCTTGCTGTCCCGCCGGTTCAGCCGCCCCGTCCTCCACCTCCAAGGAGCTGCTCCGACGATCGCCTCGTCTATCGTGGCCGCTCCATCCCCACAGCTCCGCCTTAACCTGCTCCATCGGAACCGCATCATCCTCACCGACTCCTCGGACGAAGCCAAGGCCTACTCGGCGCCACCAAAGAGGTTGTACACTCATCGCATCGCACCTTCTCCTTAACTCGACCTCCCGGCGCCGACGGTGCTCCATCCCGCATCCCCATGGAGCGGCTACCTTAAAGCCGGCGCCGCGGGCGACATCTCCATGACGGCTCTCCCCAAGTGCGAGGCCCCTTCGGTGGCAGCGTCCATACCAGCCGAATCTGCTGCTGCTGCTCCGGCTCTCGCTCGCTCGCTCGTGCTGCTGCTGCTGCTCCGGCTCTCGCTCAATCGCTCGTTCACCCAGTTGCTGCTGCTGCTCTCCCCCTCGCTCGTGCTGCTGCTCTGCTCCGATTAAGCCACACTTCAGTCGACTGAATCGACTTTTGGGTCAGTCAATTTTCAGGGGTTGGGGGGGGGCTCGCTGGAGTTAAGGAAGAACCACCCGCAGCAGGGACGGGGGCTCGCCGGAGAGGTACCCCACTATCTATCTTAGGGTTCAGGGTGGGGGGGCGGGGGGCCTAGAGGGCTGGCTGGGGCGGCGGTGGCGAGTTGTTTCGGGGCGGCGAGGCGGCGCTGGGGCCGGCGGTTCGGCCGGTGGTGGCAGGCGGCTCAGGGGTGTGCAGGTTGAAGATGAACTGCAGGCCCTCCCTAAACTACATGTCAAGTGTCTCTCTGCTACCATTGTGTTCAGTTTCGACAGTAGCATTAAGATTCCACAGTTAATTTTAGTTTCGATAGTTAAGTTCAGAGTCAACAGTTTTTACCTCATCTCTTTTACTCAGGTGGTTTTGGTGATGTTAATTTTACATCCATTTCTCATCATCTATTGGAGATGCTATTAGAATCCCACTTGAGATTGACGATGTCTGTCTTGTGCTGCTTCAGCCTTGATGTCTTACGGCTCACCGGAGCTGCTCCAATGACAGAACGATCCATCACAACAGAGCAGTGCCCTTGACGCCGTCTACAAATTCCTCAGATCTTCCTCCACACCTCCGACAGCCACCTCTGCCTCAACTGCTTCAGCGACCAACCCAATGATGCTGAGGTCGAGACGGCTACGGCAAAGAGATTGTACACTTGTTGCGTCACTTATTACTATACATTCACGTCGATCCATTAGGGCTATTTTGGTTCAACGGAAAAACGTCAATCCACTGGTTGTTACCATCACTCTAAATTTCTGCATGCTCTCCTTACATAATCTCACCATATATTTTTCGTATGCATGTCAGATATTGTACACAGTCATGCTGAACATGTAGAGAAAAAGAGAAGAGTTTTGCGCGGAAATACAATGTCATGCAGACATTGCTCCATGGTGGGTTCAATGGCAAACCCTCCCCACACCTCTCCAGATTGTAATCCAGAGGAAGATATCTGTTCTGAGGCGTATTCAGACGCCGCTGACCACTCCTATTTACCCCCAAGGTGTTTGCTCTACCTTGGCATGATGATGTTAGTCATATCATGCATATGTTGCCTTGCAGTGCCTACTTTTGACATCATATATGTCATCTGCTTAGTTTAGACATGTTCTGTAATGCCACCTGTTTAGTTTCTATATCATATACGGGAATTATGCAGTCTCATGTCTTTTAGCCAGCCATAATATATGTGAAATGTGTAATGCCATCCTGTTTAACCAGGCATCATATATTTGAATGATATCTTGCCCATCCTTTTCTTCATTACATTTCCATTTGTCGACAATGTTTGTACATTAAACTACTCTTCATGTGAATCAGCCATTTGGGTGGGAGATGGAAAAATTTGGAGTGAAAATAAGGCCTTCAGAGCAGACAGTGCTACCTGTCGAAGTAGATCTCTTGTTGGGTCTCGATAGCTCCTCGGAGATGGATTCAGAGACAGATGACCAGTCCTATTCCCCCACTGAGGTGTATGCTCTAACTTGGCACGGTTATACTGCTCATATCATGCATACGGTGTCTTGCATTGCATAGTTTAGACATCATATACACAATGTTCAACACCATGTTCTTAGTTCAGACATCATATCGAATGCCCTCTGTTTAGCATATAAATCACATATGTGAATTAAATGATGCGATCCTGATTACTTAGATAACATGTAGGTGAATTATGTCATGCGATCATGTTTAGTTATTCATCATATCTTTGAATTATATTATGCTATGCTATCCAGTTTAGATAGACATCATATATGTGAAATTATGTCATGCTATCCATTTTAGTTAAACAATATACATGTCAACTATTTCATGCCCTCTTTTTTCCACACTATCTATTGCATCTGTCTCTCATACAATGTCTGTACATTCAACTATGTTTCCTGTTTATCAGCCATTTGAATTGGAGCGGGTGATGCCAGTATCTAGCGGAATAAAAACACGCTCTTCAAATAAAACAGTGCTACCTCTTGGTGGAGATAGCACCCCGTTTGTACATGCACAAGAACCAGCCCTACCACACATAACCCAAACTCTCGTAGATTGTACCCCTACTGCGATGGACAGAGAACCAGCTTCACCCAATCTAACCCCAACCCCAGCCGATAGTAACCCAGTTCCTGTTGACACAGCACCATCTCCACCACAGAGCTCCCAAACAACAACAGTTAGTAAGGCAGCTCCAGTGCCCAAAGGGCTAGTACTATCACGGGGAACCCCAACTCCACCAGTTAGTATGCCTATTCCTGTGGAGGAAGCACAACCAGCCAGTCGTAGTTTAGCATCTATCGCATTTGATGTTGTTAAATCGTATGTGCGTATCTTCCCATCTTAGAAATATTATACTAAAGATGAAGGAAAATGCCAGTTGCAGGTGTTTGTCCAGGAGTTATGTGTAAGTAATGTTATTCATGGCAATTACTTTGCTTCGTCCCATACATCCTACCTCCATGATGGTTATAATACAACAAATTTTCCCATTTTACTCTATAGAGAAGGACCGATTTGGAAACTCAGGATGAGGTAACCTGTGCTAATACCTCCGCTATCTTCAAGAATGCTTGGTGGCAGTATCGGAATTACCTGAAGAAAACGTACTTCACCGGCAAAGAAACTCATCAAATTCCCTTACGTTCTCCTGAGACACATTTACTGGACGATGACTGGGAACGCCTTGTTCTGTACTGGTCCCGAACCAAGAATGTGGTAAGGTCTATGAGCTCATTTTCTATTTTTAAGTATTTTATTCTTGCGTCTTACTGTACTCTGTTCATGTAGAACAAGTGCCTAAATCTGAAGAACAACTGTTCTAATTTAAGATTCCATTGCTATCATAGTTCAAAAAAGCACTAGGCGTTAATTGTGCGTTTTGCCACCGCCTTGCGCTTTACTGACCAAAGCGCATGCTTATGCACAGTTATGCACAGATTATGCGTAGTTATGCACAATGCGTTTTGCCAACTACTAGAGCCAAGGCACGCTTAAGCGCTCGCTTAGGCGCGCCTTTTTTAACTGTGATTGCTTTGCTCTTGTATCACTGTATTTACTGATACGAACTTATTTTTAAATTGAAGGATCCAATCAAAACTCCAATGGCACAGCAGGTATGTTCACGCATGTTTCTTTAATAGGTTTGCTCTTATCAATAGCTCTGTTGATTTCAATTTCAATTGTGTATAGAGTTGACTTTCATATCATGCACATTACTAGCATCACAACAGAGCCAATAATGTTGTTGTACATGTAGACCCGTGGTACCCATCTGAAATCTTGTTGTACCATGTAGTTTCCCACGTTTTGTATTCTTTCACTGCTGCTTTGTCTTGAACTGATATGATTTGAACCGTGTCTCTATTTTGATTTGGCAAGACAATGTAGTGACCATAGGACATAGATATATGTTTGTTTGATGCTTTTATTATGTACTAGTACTTGGCAATAGAAGACTTGGTAGTTTAATCCTGTCCACCTTACTAATGAACTGGTTCACTGAAATGAGTTTCATATACTAGTACATGCTAAACTTGTTATGTGTCTGCTTGTTTCTTCTTTTAGAATGCTAACAGAATATTGGGGAAGAGTGCCTTATTAAGCAATGGTAAAGGAAGTAATGCAGATAAGGTTCAGGATAGTGACACATCCTTGTTGGTCTCCAACAAAGCTGATAAAACAGTTAAGGAAGACTATCTTGAAGACAGCGAGACAACCCCAAAGTCCTGTCTTGGTTTAGTGTTCAAGTTACTGGCCACTACCGCATGCACAAGCTATTCAAACTCACTGTCTGAATCAGTTCGGTTTCTTGAGTCTCAACTACAAGCTGAAAGACATCGATCAGCTGTGCTGCGACAAGAAGCGGAAGGACCGTGGAAGTCCCTGGAGCATTCAGATGCATTCTTTTTGGTGCAACAGCAAGCGTTGGAGGATTTTAGCGCCAAACAGGACAAAGGTAATCAGCTTGCTAAGCTTATTGCCAGCATGGTGGATACCCAGGATAATGTTTCTTGAGCTCTTCTGAAGTTGTTTCAGTTATGCTCTTGTTTTACTGTCGCGTTTATTTGCACTGGTGGCCAATTTTGACGACCAAGTGTATGTAATATGCTGCTTTGTTCCCTATATTTGCACTGGTGGCGAACTTTGATGCCCAGTGGATGTAATATGTGTAATAGCGGTAATAGGCTAGCCTTAATTGCTTGCTTATTCATTTCCTTATTGTCTTGTTTAGTTGTTTGCTTGTAGTCACTGCAGTTCTTTTTCTGTGTTTTTCTAGTGGCCACAATAGCCTATTTTTGGTAACTAGGCCAAAATAATCATGGCAACACACAGACTGTTGTAACAATGGGCCTCCTGCAGGCCGTATGATCCATGGGCCTTCGTTCGGCCGTAGGACCATTGGCCTTCTATACGGGCCGTAGGATCCATCGGCCTTCTATACGGGCCTTAGGGATCAATGGGCCTTCTACGGGCCGTAGGGTCCATGGGCCTTCTAAGGCCGTACTATCCATGGGCCTCATACGGGCTATAGGATCCATGTGCCTTCTACGGGGCATATCATCATTTCGCCAATCATGGGCCGTACTATTCATTGACCATAAAGGGCCGTTAATAGGTCGTATTTGATAACTCTATGAAAACAGCCCAACGGGTTTTTTGACATGAAAACGGCCCAACGTATTAACGGTCCGCAAACGGGCCGACTGTAACGATGGGCTGAATTTGGCCCACAAGCAGAAAATGACAGTAACGGGCCGTATGTAACCGAATGCTACAAATGAGCCCAAGAATCAATGGGCCCTGAGAAGGCCGAAAGATAACTTGGGCTGGAAACGGCCCAATGGAATAACGGGCCGTTAATGGGTATAAAGTGATACATTGTTCATTATGGGCCAGTGTCACCACGGGCTGTTAATGGGCCAAGAGTTACAAAGGTCCTCATATGGGCTGAAAGAAGTCATGAGTCACACATGGGCCGGAAGTTAAAACGAGCTGAATCATATTGGACGGCCCAGATGACGCTACTGGGCCTAATTCGGATAGGGCGTAACGGGCCCTTGGTTAGCGGGCTGTAAATGGGCTATAAGCGAACATGCCGTTAACAAGCTTTCCGTGGGCTGGCCCGCCACCTTTTGACCAAGTCAAATGGGCCGGCCTTTTCACTGGAATGGGCCTCTGTTGGGCCGTGCCACGTGTCGCCTTATCATAGGGGCCTTCGGTCCAATGAGCGGATGGCATCTGTCCCAACGGTGAGCCGACCCGTGTTTTCTCCAGCCAATGATGATTTTACACATGGAAAATCCCCATTGGTCGGGGCTGTTAACGGGTTATCGGATCCAAAACCCGACCCGATAGCTTAACGGCGTTCCGTTACGGTGGATGACACGTGTCGGTCACCCTTGACGAAAGCAGTTCTGTGATGCGCGATTTATCGTCATGGAAGTGGACACTTCCATGATGATAATTTTGGTAATGTCATGGAACACTTCTACGACAGCACAAGTATGACTATCTTGATTCTGTCATAAATTTGTCATGGATGTACATGCATGACAAAAAACGCGACCTACTGTGACAAACACGTATCATCACAGAAGTGTATTTTTTTTGTAGTGACATCGAAAGATCTACTAGTAAAAAGGTTCATGCGATAGAACAAATTAATGTTTTGAGTGGAAAGATGGATGAACTTATGAAATTTTTTGCTACTAAGAGTGCTCCTATTGATCCTAATGATATGCCTTTGTCTACTTTGATTGGGAATAATAATGAATCTATGGATGTGAATTTTGTTGGTAGGAAATTTTTTGGTAACAACGCGTATAGAGCAAACTTTAATCCTAGGCCGTTTCCTAGTAATTCCTCTAATAATTATGGTAATTCCTACAAAAATTCTTATGGAAATTTTAACAAGATGCCCTCTGATTTTGAGAATAGTGTTAAATAATTTATGATCTCTCAAAAGAGTTTCAATGCTTTGTTTGAAGAAAATTTGCTTAAAGTTGATGAATTGGCTAGGAACGTGGATAGAATTTCTCTTGATGTTGATTCTTTGAAACTTAGATCTATTCCACCTAAGCATGATATCAATGAGTCTCTCAAAGCCATGAGAATTTCCATTGGTGAGTGCAAATAAAGAACCGCTAGGATGCGTGCTAAGAAAGATTGCTTTATAAAAGTGTGTTCTTCTAGTTTCCATGAAAATAATGATGAAGATCTAAATGTTATTGATGTGTATCCTATTAAATCTTTGTTTTGCAATATGAATCTTGATAATGATGGGACTGGAGATGTGTCAACTTTAGTTGAAAGGCGTCCCAATGATTCGGAGTTTTTAGATCTTGATGCTAAATTTGGTAAAAGTGGGATTGGAGAGGTCAAAACTTTACATAGTACTGAACCCACTATTATGGATTTCAAGGAATTTAAGTATGATAATTATTCTTTAATAGATTGTGTTTCCTTGTTGCAATCCGTGTTGAATTCTCCTCATGCTTATAGTCAAAATAAAGCTTTTCCAAACATATCGTCGATGCTTTGATGCAATCTTGTGAAGAAAAACTTGAATTGGAAGTTTCTATCCCTAGAAAACTTTATGATGAGTGGCAACCTACTATTAAAATTAAAATTAAAGATCATGAATGTTATGCTTTGTGTGATTTGGGTGCTAGTGTTTCCATGATTCCAAAAACTTTATGTGATGTGCTAGGTTTCCGTGAATTTGATGATTGCTCTTTAAACTTGCACCTTGCGGATTCCACTATTAAGAAACCTATGGGAAGGATTAGTGATGTTCTTATTGTTGCAAATAGTAATTTTGTGCCCGTAGATTTCATTGTTCTTGATATAGATTGCAATCTTTCATGTCCTATTATTCTTGGTAGACCTTTCCTTAGACCGATTGGTGCAATTATTGATATGAAGGAAGGGAATATTAGATTCCAATTTCCATTAAGGAAAGGCATGGAACACTTCCCTAGAAATAAAGTAAAAATACCTTATGAATCCATTATGCAGGCTACTTATGAATTGAATACCAAAGATGGCAATACGTAGATCTATCCTCGCTTTTATGCCTAGCTAGGGGCGTTAAATGATAGCGCTTGTTGGGAGGCAACCCAATTTTATTTTTATTTCTTGATTTTTGCTTCTATTTAGTAATACATAAATCATCTAGCTTCTTTTTAGATGTGGTTTTATGTTTTAATTAGTGTTTGTGCCAAGTAGAACCTTTGGGAAGACTTGGGTGAAGTTTTTATGATCTTGCTGTAAAAAACAGAAACTTTAGCGCTCACAAGATTAGCTGCCATTTTTTACTGGAGAGCGATATTTAGTTGATTATTTTTGAATATTATTAATAGACAAATTCCTCACGTCCACCAATTTAGTTTAGAGTTTTTGGAGTTCCAGAAGTATTAGAAATCTACATATTGCTACAGACTGTTCTGTTTTTGACAGATTCTGTTTTTCGTGTGTTGTTTGCTTATTTTGATGCATCT